>NC_142619.1:32775277-32925555 GCF_059453375.1 Lepisosteus platostomus
AGGTGTCATAAGAAAATGCTCTTTTTAGGTTTTTGTTAATTTTTTGGAAGTAAAATCACTTAAGATTTTCTTTACCATTATTAACATTTTCTACGGTAACAGCAAATGTTCTTTTAGTCTGAATGAAGTACAGATATATTGTTTCCACATGCCAGATTTACCAAGCAAAATGGATGTCAGCCTATAGTGGATGTGCTAACAAAGAAAGCATAGTACTGCATAAGTGTCACCTCACAGCACTGAAATTATGAGAGCTGTTGTTCAACAAGCTTCCCTAGGATGGTTTTGTTCATTTTTGTGCCAGTAAAGGTATTGTACAGTAGAAGAATCATTTGCAGTAGCAGCCATTGACCTAAGATCTACAGTATTAGATGTTGTGCTACTGTATGTTAATTATTGTTGTGATAAAAGCAAGAAAAACTTTCCTTTCATTTTTTAAGAGATCAGCAAAAGGATTTGTAAGATGTTTTCAGATATTTTTAGAAGGACAATAATGTACAGTATTCAAGTATTTTTGTATCAAGTGTCTTTTCAATAAGGTGTACATTGGGTGTATTAAGTCTGTCCTTGGTCATTTTTTGGGTAATTACTGAAACATAATTTCCATTCTGCTGTTTCTATAAAGGCAACAACAAACTCCATCAGATGGAAATTTCCTAAAAGAATAATTTAAATGTAATGGTTTTCCAGTGGAGAGCTACTGTAGGTGACACAACGTTTAGCATTGCAACCTCACAGCACTGGAGCCCTGAGTTCAATTCCTGAGGTACTATCTGTGCTCATGTGGGTATACTCCAGGTACTCCAGTGTCCTCCCACAGTTGAAAAGCATGCTGGTACTGTAGGTTAACTGGATTCTATTATATAATTGGCCCTGGTGTGACTGTGTGCATGTTTGTGTCTGTGAGTGGCCTGCGATGCACTGGCATTCCATTCAAGGTGAATTCCGCCTTGTACCCGTTACTTGCCAAGTTAGTCTCTGGCTTCCCCATCGACCTTGTTGTTGCTTTAAATGTGCTATTATTACAGTTTTGTACTTTGTATTTTTGACTAACAATCTGCAAAAGAAATATACATAATTCAATCTAAAGCTATGGTGAAAAGCAACTGTAGAGGTTTCTTGTGAAGGGCTGATTACATACCTCACCCACATAACTGACTGCCCCCCCATCCCCATTCACACAGGGAGCTGACCAGTACAAAAGGATTCCTGTGTCAAGAGGATCCTTTTTCTTTTATGAGAATAGTCCGTCTTAGTAGAAATTTCTGATAAAATGAAATATTATATTAGTGTGAACAGGGAAAAAATATAGAAGCAGAAGTTGTAAGTAGGAAAATTATTATATTATTATGTTTTAATTTATTTAATGTTTAAATTATTAAATTCTTGGTAAATGTGGTAGCTGCGCATTCCCACGCGCCGCGGAGTGGGGAGTGCACTGGGAGGTGTGTTCCACTGTCACAAGTATGATAAACCTCTTGCATGGGGGAGGTCGATTGTGTGTGAGAAAATCCTGAAGGAGAAAAGGGAGCTGTTTAACAGAATCCAGTAAAGGGCTTTAGGCTAACGTATTAATTTTTGGGGGGTGATCCTACAGCCAAAACCTAAATGAACTGCAAAGTAAAATTCGGCTGCCTACATGCTCCAAAGAGGTAGGAGAGCCTTAAGTCAGATTCAAGAGGCATAATTGTAAATGCATTGAAAAAGTCTGCTTTTTAAAATCAAACTCGTAATTTTGCTTTCTTAAGAATAGAAAAAGCATGATCATGATCATTATCATGAATTGTGGCATGGTGAAGAGAAATTCAGAGCTGGCCATCAGGCTCATGATATTTGGAATGAAGGATTTATGGGGGCTGACGTGAATTATCAGATGCTTCTTTTCCAGAATATTATGAATGGTGATTCCCAATGGGGTTGATACAGTAAATGAGTAAATTAATCAATAGGGCCAATCATACAGACTATACATATGTTTATGGATCTTGGTTGGTCACTAATTGCAGATAATGAAAAAAGAAGGAAGACTAAATAAAATCATAAGAAATCATAAGAAAAATCAAAGGAAAGGTAATTTGGTAGGAATTTGGAATCCAGAATGTCAGTTGGGGTGGATAGATAAACCACAAGTCATGTATGGCACAGAGTGGGCTGAAAAGGGTGCATACACAGAGCTGACATGAATTTAGCCAGAAAACAAATAATAAGAAGGAAACAGCCAGAAGAAGAAAAGGTTGAAAGAGGTAATTTTGTTACAGACTTGACGTCATAGAAATAACAAAATGGAGCAGCATGATTTGAAGAAGACTTGAATGGAGTAAGACACATTTAATGGAAAAGATTAAGGTGGGAAAGAAGTAAATGGACTTGCAATAATCTTAGTGATAGTTGCATGGGAGAGGTTTGAGATTATGAACAGCAAATGGTGCAGGATAGGGGTCTAAAACCACAAAAATTGTGGAAGTAAAGGTTAGTATCCAGGGCTGCCTAATATTAACATTGATTCCAATGGAGTAAATTACATTAAATGTTTTATCATAAAGCTGTTTGTGGTGTTTGAAGAATGTAGCCCCTGAACAGATATTCAATCAAATATGCATATAGTCATCCATTTGTTGATCACAGTTAAGAAAGAACATGTGATATTTCTGAAAATACTGTAGCGAAAGAACTCAGAAATAGTGATAATACATATGGAATGCGTGTCAAAAGATTTAAGTGTGATGGAAAGAGCACCACTATCAACAGTTCTGCTTTGAAAAGAATCAGTGGAGTATGATAGGACATGGGTGAGATTAATATTGGGACCTTGTACAATTTGCTGCTTGAGTAAAGATCAAGGCATTGTTAGGATCAGAGAGAGAAAATACTGAAGAGAAGGAAAATGTGTTATGAATATGAGCTGCAAAAAATAGCCTAGTAAAACAGACTTGGGTAACTGCTAGCTGTGTTGAGTACAGTGGACCTAAGGCTTTGAAAAACTGAAAGCTTAGTTACATATGAGAAGAACAGATTAGGCAGGGTGGGGCTGAGGAAACTGGACTCTTATCGAGTGGAAAAGATTAATTTGCTGATATGAAGAACAGATGGAAAGGCCACTCAGTACTCTTGGACACCAGAGGGCAGAGAAGATTGTAGAACATCTGCTGGCTGAGTTGAGTTTAGGACACCAGACAGACCTGGGTCCAAGAAGGCAGCATCAGGAACAGGGGCAGAAGGCACCAAAAGTGATAATTATGGGTTTTAAAGGATTCTGGAGACAGAGGTAAAAGATGTTAAAGAACGTGGGCCTGAGACTCAGTAGATTGAGGTTTTAGAAAGACTGAGCAAGACTAAAATAAGTTGACAAAACACGCATTGACTGTAAATGAAAAATACAGGCATGGATGAAGTAACAGAAGTAGATGGACAAAACACAAAGAGAGGTTCAGCATAAAGATGATTTGTGAATGTTACAGTGGGTTTTGTCATAACCGCCAGCTAGCCCAGATCAACCCACAAAAGAGCTAACCAGTGCCAGCAGCAGGTTGATAATAACAAGCGCCGCAGCACGTGTTAACCGTGCGGCAGGCAGCGCCACTTATACCATACAAACCCACTTCCCACTGCTCGGTATCGAGTCTTCTCCTAGAGAGCTATACCTCGCCTTTGTTTGTACCTTGCTTGCAATACTTCTCCCGTCTTCGGAACTACCCTTTTGCCCTTCGACCTTGAACCTCGCCTACTGTTTTGGATTGTACGCCTGTCTCTATATCTCTTGGATTTCAAACTACCTTTCACCTTTCGACCATGATCTCACCTGACATTTCGGATTATATGCCTGTTTCGTTACCTACACGCTCCTGCATCTGCATAGGATCCACATACCTCTTCATTGGGGATTCCTTACAGGTTTGTGTTCACCCAAAGCAGCCCAGGTTTGCAGGAGAAATGACAGGAGAGAGGTCGGTTGTTTTGAAGATGATGGAATGACAACAGAAGATCTCAATCTTCAGCAAGGATTGGAATCTTGAGAAAATAACCAGGGGATTAATCTGGTTGAAGCTGAAAAGAGAGTGACTCAGACACTGAAGCACCAAATGGAAAAGTTATGAATACAAGCTGAAAAGGAACTGGGGATTCCCAGCCTGAGATACTTAGGGAAATGCAAAGTTGTACCATGCTTCATGTGAAAGATGAATGTGAGGGAGAGAAGAGGCTAACAGTACATACAGTATAGTATTGATAATTTCTAATGTGAGACATTGACACATTGGTAGACTGGATACAAAGGTGAAGCTCCAAATCATAAACAAAAAAAAAAGTTATAGATGACAATTGTAAAAAAGAAAAACCCCTGGTGACCATTGGTTAGAACCAGTCAGACACAGAATAGTTGATTCTGTCAAGTTTCTTTGCATAATCATCTCTAAAAAACTTAAGTGAGAAGTCAACATCAAAACAGTACAATAGTACAATAACAGATACTTTATTAATCCCGTGAGGGAAATTACAGTGCAACATGAGCCAGGCACAGTCAACACAGTACACTGTAATGTATTAATACAATAATACAACAATACAGTACAGTAAGCACAGTCAGTGAGAAATGCAATAAAATGGAGTATAGAGAATTGCACACAGTACAGAATATACAAAAATGAACCAGAATATACAGCACACAAGAAGATGTAATGCACAGTATAAATATATTGCACATTATCCACAAGCATATATTGCACACCAGTTGTAAACAGAAAATTCATGTTTAGTCCCCAAAACAGGTCAATGTTACCCCTACCCAGACACACAGTGGACAAGTTGTAAAGTCTTATGGCAGAAGGCAAGAAGGACCTTCTGTAGCACTCCCTGTCACACCTTGGTTGGATCAGCTTATTGCTGAACGTGCTCTTCATTCCAACAAGAATGTCTTCCTTAGATGTCAGGAAAGATGTGTATGAGTTAGACATTATGACCAATTCCTATACGTAATAACTGATTGTGCTTACCTATTCTATTACAGTAGACCTAGGAAGCATATTACAATATGATAAACAATGTCTTAAGAAAGACATTAAAGCATCTAAGCATTTAAGACCATATGTTATCATTTCTTCTCATACTTTGTACTGAGCAGACCACTAGTAAGACTGTTTATTGCTGCTGTTCAATTGCCCAACATAACATTTGTTTCAGCGTCTATGCTTCAGATACTACACTGTACATCTAAGCATTAATTAGTATTATTATTTAGTAACAATGTACTACAACAACACCGAATGTCATGATAGACATTATCTCATTCTGTCTGCTTTTTTGTGCATTTTTTGTTTGTATAACTGAATAGTTGGATAATCTATTCAACAAGATAGAGCACAAAAATTTAAAAACAAAGGTCCCATAATGCCTAACAGGGTACGACATGTTAAAAACAGATTTGAAGTGGCACAGTTTGCTTGGGGTAAAATTAATTATTAAAATGTGTTAGCATAACCTGAGAGTCTGGACATAATGCACTTTGCCACAAGACTGTTAAGGATAATTCTTACCGTTCCAATTTTTATATTTTATAATATTTAAACTGGCCTTTTTGATTATGGTGAACATAGCTTTAACTCTCGTAATTTAAATCAAATGTTAAAAAGGAAGAATATTTTATTGTCAGTGCAATTAATTTTTTTGTTCTTTTAAATGTCCACATATCAGCACAATGGTTGTGGTTTAAAAAATATTCTTTATATTTAACTTCTTATTAATTGTTAAATGGAATTACTCTTGTAATCTGTTTACACGTTTGAAAAATTAATCTCTGTGCAACCTTTTCGAATAGTGCCAAGGGCGATCAAACAGTAAGAGCTTGCTTGGGCCACAAGACAACTACAAACCGTATTGTGTTTATATGCATTAAAATGCAAATGAAGACCGTCTTCATATTAATGTTTAGTTTAAATTTTCCACGTAAAGTAAACTTAATTCGTTGACAATTACGAGAACTGTACAAACAGCATTTCAATGCAATCCTACAGCATAGTCTGTTCTGCAAAGAAATAAAAGAAACGGGTTTGGTATGATGCAAGATCAGAGAATGTAATTCTAAAACATTGACCTGCTTTTTTATTTTTTATAATTGTTGTTATTCTAACTGATTAAAATGTAATGTACTGAAACCTTGCACTCACTATATGTCTGGCTAGGCTTGTTGTAACTGTATTGGACTAAGCGGTTATTGAAAATGGATAGACTGATACCTACAATAACTAAAAAGCTACTGTGCATTGCAAAATGCTTGTTAGAAAATCACAAGAGGGAGAGACAGAAGAATCATTCAAACCAACATGGCAATTAAGAGTAATGCAGCTGTATATAGTCAGTAGAACATGAAAGGATGTCACTTAAAACTAAACAAAGCAGACTTCTCAGTTAGGAATGTAATTTAAAAACAAAACCATCAGTTCAGCTGAATTCAATTTCCAAGCTTAATATTTTGGTAGATGCAAGGGATTGAAGTGCCACTCAAGAATATGAATTTGGAAAATGAATAATGCACAAAGGGATATTTTTTGCATGCAATGAATTAAAATCTGTGGCATACAGTACATACTGCACTTTTGTTACATTAAAACCCCAAGTCATGAACATGCATCATACATGCATGAAAGTGTTCACTGAATTTAGACAATAATATTTTTGGCATGCATTTATGTTTTGGATATATTTTTCACTGTTTAAAACAGGTTGTTCTCTTCTAGAGACATCTTCAGGTCTATTTTATGTCAGAATACGAATAAGAATAAATAAAAAATTAGGAATGAGGAATAAAAAACTTATTAAAGGTTAAAATAAAAAATACTGTCCAAAGATGGATGAACATAGAGACTTTATTATCCTCTGAAATAATTAAAATCATGTTGTGGCTGCACCTGATTTTTACCATTGGATTGCTCATAAATAGATAACATTCTGTTCAGACAATCAAAGATTAAAGTAAAAAGATACTGTATAGATGAAGAAGTATCTTCTATAGGTTTAAATATGTTTATATACTGAAAATTATACACAAAAGTACACTATATACTGTACTGTTAAAGCTTTATGGAGCTCTCCAAAAACATATAAATATGTCTTATCAAGAAACTGAAAAGTCTAGACTTTTGAATACAATTAGAAGACATGGAAGAAATAATGCAAGAAAATCTTCTAAAAAAAGAGTTTTGAGGGAGATGGTTTTCTCTTCCTGTGGGTGATATAAATTTGTGGTTTTGAGACATAGTCTTACCAGATATCAACATTCACCAATTACAGCAGCATCGATAAGTAGCTCCTATTTCTCATACATTATAAATCAAAATCTGATTGGAAATGGCTACAATGTTTATATAATAATACAAGGGAATAAAACTCTATCATGAAAGCTAATGAAAATAAGTAGCTATTTTTTATATAAAATTTAACCTATGGCTACCACACAAACTGTTATCAGCACTTCTTTTTTTTAAAAAACAAAGGTAGCAAAATATGGCTTGAAATTAGGTTTCTGCACATTATGATTCTGGCAAAATAAGAGTGGCAATACTAATATATGTAATTTATAAGTGCCTTTCATGAATTTCAAAATATAACAACATAAGTAAATAAAATCACATAGTACAGTGCCATGCAAAATTATTATCCTTCCATCAATGTCCTACTTTATGGATAAAAGAAGTTCAGTAAGGAAAAAAAACCTGCAAAAAAAACCCTAAAATGTAGTGATTGCATAAGTCTTCAACCCTCTGAATCACTAGTTGGAAGCACCTTTGGCAGGAATTTAAGATGTGAGGCTTTTTTATCAAAATGTACACTGCACACTAGTCTGGTGTAATTATTGTTCATTCTTCTTTGTTAGCTTGCTCATGTGTCATCAATATATTTCAGGATTGTTGATACACAGCAATTTTAAAAACTCACCACAGATTTGCTATTGGATTCAAGGCAGGCCTCAAGGATATTCACTTTACTCTTCTTATGCCACTTATATAACATTGTCCTTGCTCTCCGGGTCATTGTCCTGCTGAAAGGTTAGTTTTTGTCCCAGATGTAGGTCTTTAGCTAGAGACTTAATCAATTTTAATCAATTTTCTTCTGAATCTTGACAAACTTTCTAGGCCTTACTAATGAGAGGCAGTTCCATATCAAAATGTTGCATGGCTATTGGTATTGTGTTGAATCTCTGCTGTAAGACACTGTGTTGGCTTTGCTACAGAAGTATAAGTTTAAATTAGGACCCCAGACGTTTTTACTCATTTAACCACATAGACTTTTGCCACATCTTTGCATTACGAAATACTTTGCTGAATTGTTTTTAATTGTTTATCATACATGGTATTCTGTCATAGAGGCCAGTTTCATGTAGGGACTAGGAAGTTATTAACATGTGAATTTTTCTCTCATCTCAGTCATTGAACTCTTTAGCTCTTTTTAAGTCACCATTGGTCTCCGCGGTTCCAGTTTACTCCTTGCATAGCTGCATAGGTTGAAGGAATAGCCTTATTTAGCCTTCATTTGTCTAGCTGAAGCCCTTGAAAAATGGATGGGTGAATGGCATATTATTGGAAAGAAGTGAATAAACCAGGTTTAAAAATAGAGCTTAAAAACAAAAGTGAAAATTATATTTTAGATTTCAAAGTTAACATTAAAATGGCCACAGTTGCAATGTAATGGATTAGGCAATGAGTTCCAGACTCTTGGAGCCATGTATGGAAATGCTTTATCACATATTGTGCTAACCTTAGTCTTAGGTAATTAAACACACAGATATGTAAAGTTTCTTAAAGAAACCATGCATGTCTGCATGTACAAGGACAGAACTGTCAGTTGAAATCAAAATGTTAGATATTGTATTTCTCCTTTACAAATTATTAACAAAGCGACATTAATCCCAGTTTAATTAATGTATTAAATAACATCTAACCTTATATGAAATTCAGTGATTTATTTTGCAAATATTAGTGTGAATGACATCTGATTACTTTGTGTTTCTTCAGTCAGCTGATATTTCAGTGTTGTTAATCCTGTAAATGCTCTGTAGCATAGTTTTGTGTTTGCAGCTTGATTCTGAAATATTTATTTGCACAAGGGAATAACTATCATTGTGGCAGTCATCAGTCCAGTCCTCCTTTTAGCACTTCACATGTATTAATATCGTGTTTTGTATGCACTGAGTTGCCAGAGCCCCATACTAACAATGAAATACTGTACAGTAGATGCAGGATGCAGAGCTCTGGCCCTTGAGTGTTGCATGGTTTTGTGGTTTTCATTCAACTGTAAGCTCTTTAATTTTCTAACTCTGAAGTAATTATTTACCCAATTGACACCAATATAACACTTCTTCTCAAGTGTTAAGCTTGTTACAATTACAACAGACCTATATGGCCTCTGGACTGCAGCTCTCCAGGAGTGGAGGAATTTGGCATCACTGCAATAGTTGCTTTACACAATGTTCTCGATATGTGAATGTTCACAAAAGACTGGAAATTTATATTTGCTTATTGCAGCAAATGTTAAGTGAAAGTTGTAGATTACAAATTTTAAGAACAAAAGACAAAATAGATTTGGATTTAGAGATTATATTTGTGTAATTATGAGTCCTAACATTCCTGTTATTATGTTTCACTATTATACCTGAGCACAAAGTCTTTCTTAATTGTACCATTTAGCCTAAATTGGTCATTTTATTAATATGAACATTTTAATTTACAATTATTCTACTGATGTCCTTATCAAGGGTGACTTTAATTCCAAATAATGAACTGCTAAAAACAGCATAATGCAAAACACTTTAAGAAGAGCAAAAATAAAGCAAAGAATATCAGTCAATAAAATAATATACAATATCTGATACAATGCAAATCAACATATTTACAACAATTTAAGGATGAACTACAAAATATAAAGGTATTCTAAAATGATGGGTTATGAGGAGAATGATGGTTTCAGTTCTACTGCAAGTACTGTATGTAGAATGAATAGGTACAAGCAGCAAAAAAGTGAAGAAAAGGAAGGACTAAAATGCCAGCAGAAGATTAGCATTGAGGACTAGAGGAGGTGATTAGGGAAGACAAGGGATTAGAGATAGAGCAAAATGATAAAAAGAGTGGTAGTTAAGGCAAGAGTATCTATCTGGTTTTAAATCAACTGAGCAGAGATACACAGTCAAGAGTGCATAGAAGAGGGATTACTGCTGGGATTTGTGAGAAACATAAGGCAATAGGAATATTAAGCAATCCACAGTGTTTTGGATGAATTGAAGAAGGTATATGTCTGATTCCAAAACGGTATCTAGGAGTTTGTTTTAGCATTCAAGCTTAGAGGGAGCAAGTGTTTGGATGAGGAAATGACTGATGAAAGTTTCTTAGAAAAGGGACGATCACTTTAGGCACTGTAGGTAAAAAAATATCAGGAACTAGACAGGCAAAAGAGAAGAAAACTAAGAAAGACTGGACAAGAAAGATTAATGATAATTCTCATTAGGATAAATATGGTATTCTTAATCATGGGATAAAATAAGTGAAGCCAGAGAGTTGGAATAGACTGAAAAAAAGGATCCTAGAATGCATCCTTGGGGAACACACATAGAAAAGTTAAGAGGCATTGTGAAGCCTTTGAAGAAGTAGTCAAAGAGAGTGATATAAACAGATAACTAATCTGTAAATACCCCAAGTCAGGATCTTTTTGGGGAGATAGCATAGGAAAATGGTATGATCAAATGTTATGAGAGGTCAGTAGAATAGGTTTAAAAGAGAATAAGCAGTGTCAGTAAATAAAGTGTAATTGAAAGAGAGAAGAACCCAATCTCTGGAATGAAAAAGGTCTAAAAAGAGCGAAGCAAGGTGTTTTAGGTTTTGAAAGCAGATAGTTGACCTGACAATTTAAACCATCAAAGATAGCCTTTTCTGTAAATAGGCTCAATAGGTGTTTGTTTAATTATATTATTGGTGTGGGCTTAGATTCCAAACTCTGACATAAGAGTAGTGATTTTAGTGTATTAATAAGGTTCTCATAGTACTAATTGTGGTTGGGTTTTAGGAAGCAGGATTGACTGCTTAAAGGTTTAATCCAGTGGTTCTCAAATGTTTTGGACCAAGTACCACCCCTGATCAAACCAAAGCATCCAAGTACCACCTACAAGTCATCTTCTCATAGGAACCCCAGAAATTCTCAATGACCAACACGAGCGCGCGTTCGCGCACACGCTCACATATACATATAATAATGATAATAATAAACTTTATTTGCTATAGCGCTTTTAAAGGTGCCTTCTCAAAGTGCTTTACAGAAAAAAAACAGGAACAACAACAATTAAAAATAAACAATATAAAAGCACCATTTCAGCGAGGGGGGTGAGCCTGTTTAGTCGAGCAAAGCAGATGTGAATTCATTTTTTGAGCCTTGATACAATTCACAAAAGAGTCTCACAGATTTTAAATCATCAGGCATTTTCTTGACGGCAAAGGTCTCGCGGTGGATGTTGCAATGCGTCCATTCATTTCTGGAGCAACCTCTCTAATTCGTTCAACTTCACCGCTGTGTCGGCTTGTCATTGCTCTAGCACCATCTGTACAAACTCCGACTCATTTTATCCAGTCGATGCCATTCTCTTAAATAA
The DNA here is from genome assembly GCF_059453375.1 of Lepisosteus platostomus. NCBI lineage: Eukaryota > Metazoa > Chordata > Actinopteri > Semionotiformes > Lepisosteidae > Lepisosteus > Lepisosteus platostomus. The sequence continues at coordinate 32,786,901 of NC_142619.1, forward strand.
ATTCATTCAGAAGCTGAAATAAGTGAAATATGTTCTTCAAAAATAGTATGGGGCTTACCTGCTTTAGCAATCTGCAAGGTTGCATTTTTACGTTTACGCAACTCTAAGAAAGTCCAGGACTTTCTCCATTCGTATCTTGAATCATCACTGCTTTGCCATCATTGTTTTCTGAATTACTTATCTTTCTCTATTTTAAGGGCCTTTCACCTTCATTAATCAAGAAAAAAAAAATCAGTTAACCTTTTTTACTGCAGTCAGATCATTTATATTAAAACTGAACCTAAGTGACCACTTTAAATTGCTCCTAATGATATTCATGGTAAATCAACTATATTAAACTTAATCAGTGATGCCCAAAATGAGCCCAACCCTCTATATAATTTGACAATTTTTGTGGGTAAGACAATTGTCTGTAAGTAAGAACTGCATCGATGAGAGAACTGCAAGCAGAGAAATCTTGTACAAATAAAGGCTCTTTAGATTTAATTCAACCAATTAACATTACTGACCTTTGAAAAGCATAATTGTTAGTGTCAAAATGATCAAATATGTTGTAACTATCAGTTAATTTAATTAGAGCAAAATAATTTGATCATTAAACTTATAAGCCCTGTGGACGTCAAATAATATTCAATATTGACATTTTTCAACCTTCTTGAAAGACAAAATGTATGAGAGTGAATTATTGGAAAGATTATGTTTTGGAACACTTAAAACATAAAGTAGAGCTTTCATTATAGTACCTTTGGTACAGTGAACTATTCTGTTACTTTCCTTCTTCACAGAATATTAATAAAAATATTTATTATGGACAACATATTTGAAAATTGTGCAAAATAATTCTTCTTTCCAAATTGGTTTGTTCTGTTCTCAGTTAAAAACAATTCATCCCTGCTCTCACTTGTGTATTAGTGTCAGATTTACATTAAACAACTGAATAAAGTTAAGGTAGATGTGTTCAGTATAGTAAAATTAATTGCATTAAAATGCAAACTAAGCTGTTCCTGCTTATATATCACACTTTATCAACTCATATTTTATCATCAGGTTTATACGAGTTAATTTAAAATATACGTTACAGTTACCCAAAGGCATTAAAGAGAGAAATATAGCATTTTGAAACAGACCTTGTAACAAGAGATTTGTGTTAAGTGATTATTTTATAAATGTCCCTTAAGTTCTCTTTTCATAAAGGTTTTACAGACAGGACATAGATATATACAGTATATAGTCAGATATAAAATTTAAATGGCATCAAAAACATTAACATTAATTTAATAAGAACCAGGTTGGGAGTTACAGCATAACTGACTGTGCCTGCCCTCAAGTAATTTAAAGTGTAATCCACTCTTAATATTGAAGAAATTCTGTTAAGAAAGAACTTAATGGAAATGATCTAGAAATGTATTTGTGACTGCCAAATTTCTCAGCTCTTGTAGCAATATTTCAATACATCTATTTAGAACATTTTTAAAGACTTTTTGCCAGATTCTCCTCAAATTATATTGTAACGCACGGGGGCTCAGGCGGGCGCCCTTGCCGCATCTGGTCGGCCCCATCCCGACTGGAGGCTCGAACCCAGGACTTCTGCGTCTCTCTGCAGCGACCTAGCCCCGTGAGCTAAAGAGAGATCTCTCCACAGCCCAGTAGCTGTGGTCCTGCTATCACAGGGAAGGGCGGTGACGTCACCCGCTCTGGTACGCCGGCTCTTAAAGAGATCTCTCTTTAGCTCACGGGGCTAGATCGCTGCAGAGAGATGCGGAAGTCCCGGGTTTGAGCCCCGGACGGTGCAGGGGCCGACCAGATGCGGCAAGGGCGCCCACCTGAGCCCCCGTTGCGTTACATTGGTGTCAGAAGCGGGATGGGATAGCCCTTTGCCTGGGACGGCGATTTAAGCGGGGGAGAGTGTAACGCTTACGGCCGACAAGCACTGTGTGTAAGAGCCGGAGTACCAGAGCGGGTGATGTCACCGCCCTTCCCTGTGATAGCAGGACCACAGCTACTGGGCTGTAGAGAGATCTCTCTTTAGCTCACGGGGCTAGGTCGCTGCAGAGAGACGCGGAAGTCCCGGGTTCGAGCCCCGGACGGTGCAGGGGCCGACCAGATGCGGCAAGGGCGCCCGCCTGAGCCCCCGTTGCGTTACAATATTCTCAAATGATATTAATTAAAATATTAATGTAATACAATTATAGGGGCAGACTTAAAATTAAAATTGTAGATCAATGATTTAATATCAGAGTAAGGAACTGTAACGAACAGTTCTTTCCGGACACAATCCGAAGGAGTGGGGAAACACTGGGGAAACGTCATGCAGGAATACGGGGTTGAAGACAGGGGGGCGTGTCCAAGGTGCGCTGGTGCACGGGGGAGGTGTGGCCGAGGCGAAGCAATCCAAAAGAGTAGTTCTTAGAGAGAATCCAAAACACAAGGGTAAGTCCGAAACCAGGAGATCCATCAAAACGCGGAATTAAAACACGAAGACCGGGTCGGAACCGGCGGACAGGGAACAGGAACGGGAACCGAGATTAAAACCTTAACGGGACCAGGTGCTTCCAGGTCCCGGACTCGCAAGATACAGAAATCAGATGCAGAGCCCGGATGAGCGTCAGCGCCTGGCTCTTAAGGTGGGCTGGGAATAGGAAACAGGTGCACAGAATAAAGTCTCAAGTGAAAGGGCTGGAGCACCCTTAAGGAGGGGGGACTATAATCGTGACAGGAACCTTGGCATCTGGGCAGTTTTCTTCAACTCTGCTGAGTTTTTAGGCACTGTGAGCTAAATGCATTCTCTGAAAAGCTGATTCTCCATTTGTGTCTTTCTCTCCTTAAGATGGACTGCTAAGGACATTAATATACAGTGCCTGTAAAAAGTCCCCCCCCTTCACATTTTACTGTGTTATAGCATGGAATCATGATGTATTTAACTGATTATTTTTGCCACTCATCAACACAAAGTACTCTATAATAAAAAATCCAGAAATGTTACTAAATACTGATTAATAAAAAAAACAGAAAATAATTGAATGCATAAATATTCACCCCCCAGAGTTAATACTTGGTAGGACCACCTTTGGCAGCAATTATAGCTGTGGGTTTCTTTGGGTAAGTCTCTACCAGCTTTGCACATCTTGACACTAGAATTTTTGCCCATTCTTCTTGGCAAAATTGCTCACGCTCCATCACGTAAGATGGGGACCATTTGTGAACAGCAATTTTTAAGTCATTCTGCAGATGCTCAATTGGTCTCAAGTGATGTCTGGGCTTCGACTGGGCCACTCCAGGATATTAACATTTTTGTTTAAAGCCACTCGAGTGTGGCTTTTGCTGTATGTTTCAGGTCATTGTCTTGTTGGAAGATGAATTGTCTTCCAATTCCCAGTGCTCTTGTGGATGACAGCACATTTTCCTCCAGGATTTTGTTGTACTTAGCTCCATTCATTTTTCCTTCTATCTTTATGAGTTTTCCAGTCCTTGTCACAGAAAAGCATCTCCAAAGCACGAAGCTACCACCACCAAGCTTCACTGTAGAGATGGTGTTCTCAGTGTGATGTGCTGTTAGGTTTGCTCCAAACATAGCACTTAACATTGAGGCTCAAAAGTTCAATTTTGGTCTCATTAGACCATAGAATCTTCCTCCAAGTTGGGCAAATTCCAGCCAAAATGTGGTACAAGTTTTTTTCAACAAAGGCTTTCTTTGTTCTTCTTGCCATCCTTCATTACAAGCCACATTTATGAAGTGTGCGTGCTATTGTTGTCTCATGCACAGTTTCTCCCATCTCTGTCATGGAGGACTGTAACTTCTTTAGAGTTGCCTTAGGCCTCTTTGTGTCCTCCCTTACTACGGCTCTTCTTGCCTGCACACTCAGGTTTGGAGGAGGGCCAGTTCTGGGCAGATTCACAGTTGTTCTATATTTTCTCAGATTTTTAATGATGGACTTCACTGTCCTTCAGGGTATATTCAATGCCTTGGAAATTTTCTTATATCCTTGCCCTGACTGGTATTTTCAAGAACCTTGTCTCAGAATTGCTTGGAATGTTCCTTGGTCATCATGGTGTGGTGTTTCCTTGGAAATGCACTAACTAAGTGGGGAAGCTCCCAGACACAGGTGTACTTATTCTGAAATCATGTGAAACACCTCAACTGCACACAGGTGGACTCCAGTCACGTAATTATGTGACTTGGAGTTACTTCAGAGATAATTTAGGTATGTCAAAGGAATGGGGTAAATACGTATGCATTCAATTATGTTTTCTTTTTTATTTTTAATTAATTTAGTAAAATGTCTGGTTTTTATTTCACTTTGACATTATAGAGTACTTTGTGTTGATGAGTGGCAAACATTATCAGTTAAATACATCATGGTTCCATGCTGCAACACAATAAAATGTGAAACAGTCTAAGGGGGTGAACACTTTTCATAGGCACTGTATCTCTATATTATTTAAATGTTTCCAAATGTACATTGATTCATATAGTAACAGCCTTTGGTATTACTGCAACTAAGACCCATGATGAAACAACTGGGAGTCTAAAATAATTTTTAGGAGTCAAACCATTTTCTCTTAGTGTGTTTTCCATTTATTGCCATACAAGAAATTATTAAATTAAAATGTGACAATAAATCCATTCACTGGTGAAGTATGAAGAAATTATTGCTTGCAGAAGATAAAACTGCAATGCTGACAGGCACAGCATTCATTAGGTTTTCACTGTCAGGAAACAAAAGGCTCTAGGAATAACATAACAGGGTCTATTTGACAAGCATGGATTTTATGTAAAATGGCATATAATGCATAAAAGAAGCTTATGGGTGTAATGAAATATTTTCTTGAATAATAAATATAGTGTGTGATGCTAGTTCAAACCATTTACAATATATAGATATTGTGAGATAAAATAAATAATAGATTATACCCAGCAACAACACCCTGTAAATCTTCATTTTACATTTGTTTAATAAATGTAGTCTAAGCAAAAGTTTCATACCTTTAATTACAGCTCAAAGTATGTGTTGCTGCAATTCATCAGTATACATGCAGCTTATTTTATTTCCATAGTCATCATTTGTTGACTAATTGGTTTCTGTAAAAGATTGTGTAACTCATTTTAGAAAAGCTCCAGAGGATAGAGAGGTTAATTTTGAACTGATTACTAAGACTCTCCTAATGTTGTAATTACTACCTTAATTAAATACAACACAATCATCTACATCAGAAATAAATTGCCTTTCATTGGCTAGACTTCGGGTTTTCATGTATCTCAGAATCAAATATTTTAATAAAGCACTTTGATTTTCAATCAGCTATCCTGAAAAGCAATCAAGATTTTATTTTTGGTCTTCAGCTGCATCCGGCTCTCAAGCTCAGATGCAGTCTGCTATCATTTCTGCAAATGTTTTTGTGAGATCTGGAAGATTTACTGAAATAGACAGACAAGTTGAAAGAACATTTTAATTTGTTAATGAAAATTGAAGATATAAGAATAGAAAATATAATCAGATAGTCAATTAATTTTATTCCAAAGGAAAAACATAATAAGTATGTTTTCAAATGAGAAGAGGCCATTCTGCCTTTCTAGTCTGTTTGGTAGTTAATAGTTAATTGATCCAGGGTTCACAACCTTATGTTGAAAGAAGTTAGGATATTGGCTTCAACAGCATGGCTGGGTAGCTTGTTTCATGCTCACAGAAAGGGCAAAGAAGTGTGTCCTATCCTGGGTTTGAAATATACTTCCACATTGTTTCCACTTTTTTTTCTGGTTCAGATTTCACTGGTAATTCTGAAGCAATCTACTAGGTAGACTATGTCAGTGCTTTTGGAGAATTTGAATACTTGTAGATTATCAGGTCCCTTTTTAATCTTCTTTTTTCTTGAATAAAAATATTAAGTTCCTTCAGCCTGTCAGTGTAGGGCATTCTCTCGTGTAGGGCAGCCCCAGAATGTCCAACTAATCCAATTGTTCTTCTCTGGACTAATAACAAATCTACTTTATATTTTCTATAACATGGTGACAACAATTCTTTACAAAATCCTATTTGGGGACTTACTTGTGCAGTTATATCATAAAATCCCTTGATTTAAAGTCTGACTTTTAATTGTATAACCTAGCATTTTGTTTGCCTTTTTAATTGCTTTCAACATTCCCTAGAAGATGTAAACGATGTGTCAACAAAAAGGACTGTTCTAGCTCAGAATATTCCATTTTACTATGTACAGTATATCATTTTCGGTTGACTGGTGTTTGCCCACTCTTGAAATATCTAAAGCTCTATGAATTTCATTCGCCACTTCTGTGGTGTTTGTTAATACTAGTACATGATTACTTTACTACCTACAGTATACAAGAATATAGACTATAGAAATTAATTAATGGTCATAGTAAAGACCTCTGTGGTGCACCACTAATTACATTTACAGTACATGTGGAGTATAATTAGTATAACTGAAAGAGTAATAACACTAAGAAAGCCTGGAAAGAAGTGACTATAACCTGTATGACACATACATAGTAAAAGGAATGGTATGAGCCACACCAGCAGTCATATTTTAGGTGGTGTAGCCAGCATTTATGAGTGAGATTATTTATCAGCAACCCAAATGGAGTGGAGGAAGTCAAAGTCAACAATGTGGAAAAGCTACTGCAGTCTCACTGGGAGGATACTATTAAGGAGTAATTGTAAGGCCTGGAAAGACATTATGCTGTGGAAAGAATATTAAATTTTATGACATTTTATGATTTGTTTCAATAATGTTAAATCGTTGTGACCTAGTTATAAAACAATTGTCAAGGAAAATGGCTGTCTATTGCTCTGTTAAGTGGTTTCTATATTTTAATGTACAAGTTGTGGTTCCAATCAATTACTTTGTTACATGATATTTTACATTTCTATAGAAAAAGAGACCCAAAAGTACTTCTGTTGGCACGTTTGACAATGCGACCTTAATGTCTTAATGTTTTCAAACTTACTATATTTCTAGTAATAAATAGACTTATTTTAATTTCAGTTTAGAATATTTAATACATTGTGGAATATGTAAAAGAATAAAGAGTATTTTTATATTTTATTCTATTTTTATGAATGAAAGGGTTTTTTGGAGAGATTTATTCTCTTTTCCTTTCCTTTTCTTTTCTGAAATGTCTGGATGCATTTATTATTCTTCTATAATTTGTCTTTTTAATCTAATTTTTTTCTAACAGGTTACGATTTCTTGTGTTTTGTATACAGAACAGAAGTATTAAAATAATCTAAATGATAATTTGTCATAATATGTTTTAGTTTCCATTTTCAGGAAAAATATAATCAAAGAAATCATATAATCAAAAAAGATTTATCAAACAAATCAAGCCTAGTAACAAATACTCAGTTAATGCCCACAGAAGTGTCCACAGAAAATTCTGTTGCTGTTTTATGATTTTGGAATTTGTGATTAGTTTCCACTAATTCAATTTTTGTTTGAAGGTCTGTGCACCAGTATCCTTGCATCTTCATACTGATGGCTGTTGAACCTGATGTCCTGCTTATGTATATGCACAGTGATAGATTCACATCCCATTCAGACCAGATGCCTGCTTTGTGGTCTTTTGATTCCTGTACAAGCTACAGAATGTATTACTTTGAATTGTCATATATGCTTTCAATCTATGATATAATACTATAATACTTTATTGTCTGATTTCTCAAAGATTCATCTTTTCATCAATGCTGCTATGTTTTACACATACAGAATAAATAAAAAAAACAACATTTAAATGTCTATTAATAAAGTAGGTCCTCCTTGTATTATCCACATTGTTCAGTATCTCATTTTACACTCTTACTAAAATGCACAGTATAATCTAATAAAAAACACAGTTTAAAGAACAAAATCACTGCTTTTTTTCTCATTTTGAGATCCAGTATTTTCACTGAGCTTAGAGTAGTTAAAGGTCTCTTCATAACAGATGCTATTTCCAGATATTCTTCATCACTCATCTACATAGTTACAGTGTTTATCTAAAACACCTTAAATTAAATCAAAGTTTGCTTTCTGTGAAGTCAATAATTTAGTCACTGTGGGTCACTCTTTCTTTTGCGTGTTAAATTTCTTAATGAAATAAGAATACAAACCTATTTTTGCTTATAGTGACTGCCTTCGTCAGTACCTAGGTTTTTTCTTTTGTTATAGATAAGATTCACAATTAAATTTAAAGTTATTAAATTAAATGCATGACCCTTTCATACATCAAGTTCCTCTTAGCTTCAAATGTACTTTATCTTTGTATTGAAGAAAATAAGACAAAAAGAAATATGAATAAAATAATAGATTTGTTGCAGAGTCCAAAATTTCAGCTGCTGTAATCCATTTATAAAATTCCTCTTTTTAAAGAAATATTGGGATAATTTTGAATGTGCTTTTATATAACCTGTTTTTCACTTGTGTGGATCATACCAAGAAGCTCCATTTTTATTACTAACTTGTAATGTGCTTTTGGAGTGTTTTGACAATAAAAGCATGTTTTAAAAATACTTTTGTATATTGTTAATTCTTTTGATAACTTAAAAAGCTTCCATCCTTCAGAAGCTTCCATTCTTACTGAACAGTAGAACATACAGTATGTCTCTGCATTGAGTGCTCTGAGAGCTATGACCATTGTGCCACAGCATTGAACACTTGTTTCTTAAAAGAACGGTTTCATGACTTCATGAAAAACATCTATTTTCATGGACAGAGAAAGCAAACAACTTGAATCAAAATCACATAGACTTAAACTGTCTTGCAAAAGCATTTAGACCTTTGCAGTTTTCATATTTTTTTTGTTTTAAGGCTTTGAAGTAGCAATTAATATTTGTTATATACTGTACAGCACAACCCACTCCACGTTTTCAAAGCAAAAAAACATAAAGAACTCCAAAACAAATAAATATGAAAAAAGTCACAATTCTGTAAGTATTCAAAACCTTTGCTGGGAAAAAACAAAATTAATATAGGTGCACAGAATTAAATAAAATGCAAGAATAGAGTTTCACATGATTTCTGTTAAATACACCTATTTCTATAAGGCCTTCAGTGGGGTAATGAATTTACAGCAAAGATTCAACCATGTAGACCAAGAAGCTTTAAAAACAACTTGGGGATAAAGTTCTGTATACAGTAGGTACAGATCACGGGAAGGGTATAAAAAATGTCCAATATCCTTTTCAAAAATATCTCTTTCAGCCTGGTGAAGTCAGCTAGTGAGGTAACTGAAGGGGCCCAGACACTGCCTAGATCAGTCTCAGTTTAGTGTCTAAGAGCACGTGTGGATGTGGGACACACATGTTAACGCAGCTGTCTGAGTACATCTATCATAAAATATTTGTTTGAAAATTACTAAAGCTTACACATTTTTTTTCAATTAAAACATGAACATTAAATGAACTACAGTGGGTTTGAAACATTGATAAAGTGGCCCACTGAGTGACTGATATAGTCTCAAACAAATAAAGAGCTTCACTCTTGCTGCTAAGCAGAACAAAATATTCTCAAGTGTGTTGTTAGATGTTAGATGTCTGATTGTTTGTCATACTGTACTTAGATACTGTATAAATATGTTTAAGTCAGATTATTTGACACCTTATTTAAAGTAAAATGTAACCTCTTCTGGGTTGCTTAACATACTGTATATCATATAGATTACTTGTAAACCCAAGACTAATTAATCATTCAAAGAGAATCAAATTAGCAAGAGTGATATGAAACAAGGGCAAAAACGGGCAATAACTGTTTTGATATTTTTAGTTATATGTCTCTTTTTGCTGCAGTTGCAATTACAGTATGCATGTACTTTTTTTGTTTACACTGGTTGGTTACATTAATTTTAATGCATGTTGTCAACAGAAAAAAATACATCTTTAAACATAAAGTAGATGTCAGGCTCACTTCTGCTGGAACCGCTAGCCACCTGTCAGTCTTTGCTGGTTGCTATGGAAACATGTTCTGACAGGAAACCTGTATCACCTGCCGGCAATGTGCAACCATGCCTGACTTGGACAATACTCGGGCTCTGGTATTGAGAGCTCTGACCCCAGCTTTGCTCACCAGCTCAGTTCCTTGTACTTGTACTGTGTTCCCTTGCACTTCACTTGACCCTAGCTTTGGCCTGACCACATGTCTTGATTTGCCCCTTTGAGCCTTGAACTTTGTATTTCCCATGCTTCAAACCTTGTGTAGTAGCAATGCTTATAAATAAGACAGAATTGAGTGTTGCTGTGCTTTCCTAAATGAGGCCCCCATCTCTCTTCCTCATTTCTGTGGTGCAGCCACAGAGAAGATATTCATGTAGTTTCTGATTTATAGTGTTTTCTTTCCGATAAGGAGCAGCTCCCACATGGGGATGCGACCAGCCATGACTGGCTATCATTATCAATGGCCATTCCTGGTGCCTATCTGTCTATGAGATTCTTGGGAACATCTGGATTGAAGTTCTAGGGTCAGAGTTCATTGTTATTCATCCCTAGAAGTGACCAACCAATCAGGAACCTGCAGGGCGTGGTAACCCCACGTGGGTCTCAAATGCCCGCCAAACTCTCAACCAATCATCGCCTGTCTGCGTTCTAGTTAAAAAGACACCACACAGCTCAGAACTTTGCTTCTCCGGCAATTTTCGCGCACCCTCAGAGACAATTATGTGACTGCCAATGTTGTCTGTATAGGGACTGGAACCTTGTTTCAGCAAAGCATCAGCCAGAGAAAGGCCCGTATGTAAGAATTCTCGTGAAATGCTAACTGACAATGTGGATGCTTCATTTGATCATCGAGGTATATGTTTGGACTCTTGTTGACAATCTGAATAAGTTTTATTCAGCAGTAGCACTGAAGCAAACCATGTTTCTTCTACCCTAAAGAGTGACTTGCTCTGACCCGCAGTCACCCTCTGGGCATTGAGACTTTTTACTAGTCAGCCAGACTACTAGTAGGTCCCTGAGAGAGAGACTGCCTGGTGTGTTGCCTGGTGTCTTTCCACATCTCAGATCTGCACCAGGACTGATGGACTGAGCCAGCATCGTGCCAATTGGATGTTGCCCTGACAGAGCCTACCAGCAGGTATTTTGTGTCTGTGCTCCAGGAAATACAATTCCATATCTGGATAAGTAACCCAATATTATACATTGCCGATCAAGAATTCAATTGTATCTCAAAATGTATCCAGGCAAACTGTTATTTGTTTTATATGCACAATTTATGTATTAATAAATGTATTCTGTGTATTTGAATCCGTGTGTGTGCGTTGCAGATTGTTCTGACGGTTGATTTTCTAATAGCCATAAAAGAATCACCTCATGGTTTACTTCTGCAATCAATAAAGTGTCCCAGTAAATTCACAAAACTCCTACACTTGCCTGTTTGCCTCAACTACGATTTTGGATTTGCCTCTTTGTGCCTTCAACTTGTCTCTCCATCTTAGAACCATATGTGTATGACCTCGATCCTGGACCACGCTATGCCTGTATCCCAAGCCTACTATCACTCCATGCTACCTACATCTTTCCTGTCAACATGCTGCCTGCAGCTTTCCAGTTCTGTCTCTCTATCAGCTAGCACGTGGGCTCACCTTCAACTCACACCCACTGCTTAGTTCCACCTTAAGCTGTGGGTATGAATGTTGGTTGTTATTTCCTATGTTCAAATTCTAATAACAATGAAAAGAAGCAGACATATACTGAAAATGGATATAAAGAGGACTGAACCAGGGAGGGTGCTGAAATAGTAAAGTTGGGGTGGATGGAGGAATACTAAGAAAGATGCAGGAAGAGTTGTGGCCAGCCTAGGATATATGCTCCTATTATATATGCATAGGAGAAAGAAGTGTTCTTTAGAATTTGACCTTCTCCCAAGCCTATGTTAATTAACACCATTTAGTATAAACAGCTTGCTGTTGTCAACTTTGTCTAAACAAATTTTACATATAAAAAGATAGAAATAACAGAAACTTCTATTACGTTAAGAAATTAATCTTTTACATGTCATGTAATGACTCATGATTATGTATTTGTTTTATTTTTACAAAAGTCAAAAGTGTGAAAACTAATATAACTTATATTAATATCAATTAGTAAAATCTCTAAATCTCTTATTAATTGGTCAATATGATTTGTATGTGTTATTACTACAGAAAATATGTATTTTTGGAAAATAATCAAACTGGATTATGCATCCATAACGAGAAAGGCACTTATTCATGGTAAGGGTTGCAGCAACCTGGAACCCATTCTTGAAGGTTTGAGTGCAAAGTAGAACTACACACCACATGGGAATCCAGACCACCAAAGGCTGCACACCACACATATACACACACCCACACGTCAGTGTGGACTGATCAGCGAACACATCATTTAGACGCATCAGTAAATGTAGCTAGCATGTCTTTGGAAAGTGAGAGGAAGTTTGAGCATATGGAGGAAACCCACGCAGACAGGGAGAATATACAAAATCTGCATTAGACTAGTACAGATAAAGTCTAAAACACAGTTTGTCATTTTAGGAAGTTATTTATGTAATTCTTTTTTTAAATTTGTTAAATCCTGCCTATTTTCTTGATGATCTGCTATATTATTTATTGTACTTTTCTTGTGTTGATCTTTTACAGAAGTTTAATTTTGAACCAACATTTAATGTAACGTGTTTGTAGGGATTAAAAACCATATAAAATGTGTGGCACACTAACAGACAGTATTTGGTTAAAAGAAGTATTGTAATTAGTTCATTAATGTCACTGTTTCATATTTTATTAATTAATAACTAAGAAGGCAAATAAGATGCTAAGGATATATTTACAGGAGCCTATACTATAAGTCCAGTCATACTGGGATAAAAGTCTATCATGACCTAATTAAATTGAATGTAGAGCACATTTGTTTGGGGCACCATATCATCAAAGGGACATACATGCCTTAGAGAAGAAGGACAAAAAGAGATGAGTTAAAATTAAAGACTGAAAGAGCTAAATATTTTAAGATTTAGCAGGCAGTGGTTAAAAGGTGACATACTGTACAGTATTCAAAAACCTTGACAGGGATGAACAAGGTTGATTTAAGCAGATATTTCAAATTTAGTTCTTCCAGCAGAACAGGAAGTCATTAAAGACATCTATAATACACCAGAGAATTAACAATAAATATAAAGTTATTCATTGTAAAAATATTGAATAAAGAAAATAAAAAATGCAATTTTCAATATATCTAGAGGGCTATATGAAGGTACTGTAGGATGTTGGCCAAATAAATTAAAGTTAAGTAATCTAGATTATCAGAATTTAGGAAGACATTTAACAACTAAAGAACTATTTGGGATGCTCTGGCCCTTAGAATGTATATGACAAAAGTTTCCTATGGTTACATTCAACACATTTAACATTTAAGATGTCAATACTGACATTTTTATGTACATTGTTCATTGAATCCACCTTCCTTATAAATATCAACACACATTTCATTGATCATTTCAATGTTTTTCAATTAAAGTTCACAACCTTAAAGGTCAAATGTGATTTTTTTCCTCTGTTTCTTATCTGAAAATCCCACTGGGACAAGTGCTTATTTGGAGGAGTTGATGTGGAACTTTTTCCAAAGCTAAATGGATTAAAGAAAGTTCACAAGTGATTTTTAATTGACTTTAGGGGGAAGGGGCTGTGGTCATTTGTCATGACAACTTAATGCTGTGTTTGCACTGCTCATTGCAGGTTTGTATTGGGACTTTGTGGTCGAATGATCCAATCTAGACAGTGGCTGAACTTGTATTCTGATTACTTTTTGGTCCTTAAGTCAGCAAATTTCGCGGTCCTTGACCATAGCATCAAATCTCTAATACTTTGTATTGAAGAAAGATATTCTTTTCTAAGTTACTTTAAAAGGAATTGGAGTGAAGCTGCAAACTAGCTACTGCAAAGTAAAATACATATGCTCATTCTCAACCTGAACAATGTGTTTATAGGTGTTAACTACTTATGCATGCTTACATAGATTAGATTTTGATAAATTTACCAATCACTAGCTAATACTATTCAAGTACAATCTATATAAATAAAAATGTAAAACTTGATCCTAATCACAAATCACACATGTAAAATGTGGTTGCAATAAATACATACAGTAAGAGCTGCATTTGGTGTATTTATTGGTTGGATTATGGTCCAACTATAGATTAATCACGGATGACTTAAAATCGCAAGACAGGTAGAATTTGTTATTTTTTCCTTCTGTCTTTTATGTTATTTATAATGTGGTCCAAGGACTGATGAATCATGTATGAAACAAAACATGAAAAAAGAGATGTTGGTAATGATTGTTTTAGAACAGCTGGGTGAAAATGGCTAGTTTTAACATTAACCCTCCCAATCTTCAGTTCAAAACTTCCACTAATATAGCATAGACTGGTAAGCCTATCATTTTTTCTCTTGCTGATTCTAACTTCACTGTGTTTCCCAGAAACAAAATGGGAAACAACCTGAAGAGGTGTGCAATACATTGGCTCCTATACCTTTTCTGTCAGCTTCCAATTTTCATGGGCTCCCCCAGGCTCTCTTACCTCTTCAGTCCATTAAATTGATCTGGTCTGTTCAGTCTATGTCTCAAGGTCTGAACTGTCAGAAAACTAAGAGGCTGCAAAACCTTTTTCCTTGAGCAAAAAAAGCTACAAAGCCACAGAAGTTCAGAATGGATTTTGAACACCTCACCTGTAAACCCTGTGGTAGATTACAGATCACCATTTATTTTTGCTGAAAATGCAATTTTTTCTATTCCTTCAAACTATCTTGTGAAAGTGCATCACTTAAAAAAGAGAGATTTAAAAATATATAGATTTTAAACAGACATTCAAGAGGAGGTCTTTAAACTTGCCCACGTCTCATACACATAAATATCTCACCTCCTAAATACAGTTTTGGGCATAATTCTTGCACCTCTCCTTCCACTCCATCATCACCATTTGAGAGGCTCCCTGGCTCATTTTGAAGCAATGTGTGTGTGAATGTGGAAGTGTGGGTCCTGTCTGCCTTGACCTTACAGTGAAGTTGCCATTTCCTTAGACAGATACTGTAAGTAATTTCAATCAAATTTTAAACACACTATTCCTATAAACTTTGTCACTTTAAAAAGAAGTCTCCTCAGGACACATCTATGCTTGGCCCCAGGGGCTTTACTGTGAGCAGGGTCTAGCCAAGCTGATGAGGCAGGAAACCCCCACACAGTGGTCCAGTTAGAGAACCCAGGAGCCATTGATTCAAGGTGCCCACCCTAATGGGAGGTCTTCACTGAGATCAGGCCAGGAGTTCCAACTTCACTCTATGACTGAGGCGCCTGGGTGCGATCGGGATCAGATAACCAGCCGTCTTCTAGACCCACTGGAAGATACAGTACATCTGAGAAGAACTGGAAAGCAAAAACTGCCTCCTAGATGTATGACAGAACCATGGGGATGGAAGGACAGTGGAGAAGAAATTTAGGGAGTACAGAGCGGAGGTCTGGGATCGGCGTGCAGGCATGGACTGGAATAAGGTGCATGGCTGCACGGGGGGAACCTTGGGTTCCTGAATGGCAGAAACTGCCTCCTGGATGTTGGACAGAACCACAGGGAAGGGAGGCCAAGAGAGGAAACGTCCAGGGTTCCCAGGGCAGAACCAGGTGCCTGTGTGCAGTCCAGTTCAGAGGATGCGGTGCGCAGTGAAATCTGGGAGTGGAGTAGAACGGGAATGGAGAAGGAGAGTTGCAAGGGTAGTGCCCTGGGGTCCTGGATTCCAGAAGCTGCCTCCTGGATGTGGGATGGAACCACAGGGAAAGGAGGCCAGCAGAGAAGAGTGCAGGAATTCCAGGGTGGAGCCCAGGTGTCTGAGTGCAGCCCGGTACAGAGGCTGTGGTAAACAGCAAAATTCAGGAGTGCAGTGCAAAGTGCAACGGGAACGAAGAAGCAGGATTGCAGTGCACAGTGAAGTCCTTGAATTGAGTGATAGATCTGGAACAAGGAAGCAGTGCTGCAAGGGAAGAGCCCTGGGGTCCTGAGTGACAGAAGCCGCCTCCTGAATGTGGACAGAACCAAAGGGAAGGGAGGCCAGCTGAGGAAACTTCCAGGGATCACCATGCAGTTGGGAACTGGAACAGGAGGTTAGAGTACTGACAGAAGTCCTGCAATGGAGTGAGCTGGATCAGAGTCTGAGTGGACTGCCTCAGTCAATGGAATTGGGAAGCCTCGGTTATGGAGTGGAATCCTGTGGCGAACTCCCAGGACAAAAAGGACACTCAGGTTTCTTGGAATAGGATCCTTTTGCCGAGCCCCGAGGGAGAAGGGGAATTCGACGTTGGAGCAGAATCCTGGCATTGAGAACGACAGCGAGGGTACAGAAGGAGATAACCATGGAGAGGCTGGTGATGCATCTGCCCGGGAAACCGCAGAACAGACCAAAACAGACATGACGGGGAAAAAGATGGAACTGAGGAATAAAAGTGCGGATGTGAAAACTAAAAGGGGGTAAAAAGAACAATGACGGAGCGCTGTTGAAACTGAATGGAATAATTGGTCATTAAGGGCAGATCACCTGAAAGGCATGTGATTTATGCAGCAAGCTCTGGACAACCGTGAGCCATCATGAGAAAGTGACAATTTCCCAAGGCAAACACTAGGTGAGACGCACTGTATGAGATGCGACACGCCATATGAGACATTACCATAGCTTTCAATATAATTGTTGTCAGGTTCAAATATTATAACCTAAGGGTTTTGTTTTTTACGGCCGTCACATGAAGTGTGAAAAACCATGTCACTCATACATTTCTGGCACTAACATTCTGTTAAAATATCACTATTCTTCTGGTTGGTCTGAGAAACATATATGAAAAAAAACAGCCAAGAAGATCTATAATTAAGCTTAACAGATTGATGTGCTGTTTCTCATCCTTATGTACAAATTCTTACCATTCTAATATGCCATCAATCATCCAGGAATGTTTAAATTCTACATGGAAGATACTTATTTTATCTTTTAATAATATGCTTGATTGATGAGTACCTCTCTCCTACTTTTTAATATAGTGACATCTTTTAGAATATCTTTACTGATAGCTAAAGCAATCATACTACAATGTGGTCTCATGAGCCAGATGTAAGATGGTAAATTTTCTTTAAAAATCAGAATAACAAAATAGTTTAAAGTGCGTGTAAAAGAAAGATGTGCAAATGTAAGACATTTAAGTAAGACTGAAAGAAATTGTTGATCCAACTGTACTTTACTGATGTAATATAACAATTATCCTGTGTTGAGGATATCAGTTACCAAGGTTAAGCATCTCTTAGCAACTATTTATAAATTTAAACATTGTATTTAAATGACAAAATAACATATACCACATGAAGCATGATGGAAATGTTAATTTAATTTAAAATGACAATAAAGAATAAGCGATTTTAATTAGACTTAATTGCTTGTCAGCTTAGTAACTGACAACATTCTTAGCAGTGACTTCAGGATACAGTTTCAGGCAAACTAAGAATCTTCATTCAACAGAAATTCTATGTTAGATGATTTATACCATTTCCAAACCCCAAGGATCTAGTAGTAGCATTGGTCCCTGAGATATGTTATTAGTTTAATTTTGTCTGATTGGGATACAGTTTTTTTTAAGTACTGGATGTATTTTTCCATGTTTTTAGCTTTCCTCAGCTAGAGTTAGGGTAAAGGGTAATGCAACCTAAGTTTCAAAATTGCTCTTCCTTGTGTATTAATATGTTGTCAGGTATTTATGGAAAACCCCTTTTCCTCCACACATACAGTAGTCTGTTTTGTTTGCTTTGTAAATCATCTCTGATGTTTGCAAACTTCCAATCCAGTAAAGGTTATGAATATTGCCAACAGTTTAACAGTTTTTCTTGGCTTTGATTGGAATATACTGTAGCACTAGCATCTAAAACACAGAGATATTGTTTGTGTGGGATACATGCAAGCTATGGAAAAAGGATCCAAAACCATTCCAAAGGGGAAAGAGATTGGAAAATGTTGATTGCGTTTTGTCTTTTTGCCAAAGGGAATAGGAGGGAATTGGAAGACCCATTCAAATAAATTGATAAGTAAACGAAATATGCTGAGTATTGCATTTTATGTTTAAATGCAGGATACCATATGCTTTAGTACTAATTTCCCAGATGCTACACATTTAATAAGTAATTTGACACCCCACAAAGGGCTAAAACCAGAAGAGCTTTTAATTGTACTTTAGTTTGCAATTTCTAAACATCTCTTGAGCAGTGAAGCAGAAGAAAAATACTACATGTGTAAATGACACTGCTGAAGAAAAACATTACAGATGGTCGTTTAGATACAATGCGTTGATAAGATGCCTGAAAGCAAACGTTTACCTCTTGAGATTTCAAATTTCTATAGCAACATCACTTGCAGTTTGGTGCCTCTGTAAATGTTAGAAATTACTAAAAAAGAGAAATGGTAAAAATTATCTGGAACATTATAATACAGATGTTTAAACAATCTTTTGAATTTTTCAAAATTTTTCAAGAATCATATATCAAAAATGTATACAATTTTGATGATTTTCATGTTATCAGTATTAAACAATGTTTTTTTTTTTAACATTTAGTTTTCCCAATTATGTATTTAATTAATTGTACACACAATGTGGAATTGTCAATGACATAGTGCTGTGAGAGTTTTAATTTACTGTAACTTTTAGGATTCAAACATATGATTTGTAATCTCATACATTAATTCTAAAAATAAAATATACAATTTATTGCTATGATGCCAAAAACACATATTACAAACAACAAATTCAATAGAATATACAGTCACGTGAAAAAGAAAGTAGACCCTCTTTCAAGTCAATGGTTTCACATATCAGGGCATAAATAACAATCGCCTGGTCCTCACCAACTTCTTTAATTAGACAAATCTAACCTCAGATCACAGACAACACATACTTGTAACAGATTTCACTATGTCATTATTTATTTAACAAAAAGTAAGCCAAAATGAAATACACAAACCATGTGGGAAAAAATAAGTACACCCTTACTGCTTCCTTAGGAATTAAGAAGGTAATTAGTAGCCAGGTGCTGCTAATCAAATGCACTTAAGTGACCACCTCTATAAAAGCAGAGCTTCTGGCAGTTTGGTGATCTGTAGCACTCAGGTGTGTGTTAACACCATACCAAGGAGAAAAGACATCAGCAATGTACTCAGAGAAGCAATTGTTGCTGCTCATCAATCTGGGAAGGGTTATAAGGCCATTTCCAAACAATTTGAAATCCATAATTCTACAGTGAGAAGGATTATTTATAAATAGATAACATTCAAGACAGTTGCCAATCTTCCCAGGAGTGGGCATCCTATCAAATTCACCCCAAGGTCAGACGGTATAATTCTCAGAGAAATCGCAGAGAACCCAAGAGCTACTGTACATCTAGAGATCTACAGGCCTCGGTTAACATGTTAATTGTTAAAGTTCATGATGGTACGGTCAGAAAAAGACTGAACAAGAATGGCTTTCATGGAATGGTAGCCAGGAGAAAGCCCCTTCTCTCCAAAAAGAAAATGGGAGCATGGCTTAGGTTTTCAAAGTTGCATCTGAACAAACCACAAGATTCCTGGAACAATGCCCTTTAGACAGACGAGACTAAACAAAGTGGAGATGTTTGGTCATTATACACAACACCAAGTTTGGCCAAACCAAAGACAGCGTATCACCACAAACACCTCATACCAACTGTCAAGCACGGTGGTGGAGGGGTAATGATTTGGGCTTGTTTTGCAGGCAAAACCTGGGCACCTTGCAGTCATCGAGTCGACCATTAACTCTTCTTTATACCAATGTATTCTAGACAAATGTGAGGCCATCTGTCCAACAGCTAAAGCTTGGCTAAAATTGGGTCATGCAACAGGACAATGATCCCAAGCACACCAGCAAATCTACAACTGAATGGCTGAAAAAGAAAAGAATCAAGGTGTTGGAATGGCCAAGTCATTCAAAGTCAAAGTTCAGACCCAAACCACATTGAGATGCTGTGGCGGGACCTTAAGAGAGCTGTGAAAAAATGAATACCCTCAAACATTAATGAAAAGAAGCAATGTTTTAAAGAAGAGTGGCCCAAAAACAGTCACACAACTGAGAGACTGATAAACTCATGGTTCTACAAGCTACTGAATCATGGGGTGTACTTAGTTTTTCACACATGGCTTCTGTATGTTGGCTTATTTTTTGTTAAATAAATAATGAAATTGTGGAATCTGTTACGTGTTGTTTGTCACCTGTGGTTAGATATACCTAATTGTAGGACCTGGTAAAGACCAGATGATTTTTTGTTATGTCCTGCTATATAAAACCATAGAATTGAAAGAGGGTGTACTTTCTTTTTCACATGACTGTATGTGTGAAATGATCTGCTGATCGCTCACTCATTACAAGGAGAAGAGTTAATAACTTGTGAGTTAAAATACATAGACTATAGTTCAGCTTGTAGGTTTTATCAGTCTGACATTCTTAGTTTAAATCTGTATTTACTATCATGAACTAAACAATTAAACATGTCTGGAATAATAGTTCAAGTCTGTTCAAGTTTGAGACTTTTTATCTCACATTTGCGACTTCGAAATAGCCCACATTTCATTGTCTGTCCTTTTGTTATTGTAACGGATTAAAGACCTTCTTTAGCCCAGCGGCAAACTTCCCTGTTATGCGCAGGGGATGGCAGTGCCGTCACCGCACTGCAACCAGATCATACAACCTGTATGTCGGTTGTTCTGTTACACTATATTTATAAATCGTACAGGATCTACAGGCCTGAAGACTTGTCTTTTACAGTGCCCTGATAAAAATCAAATTAATTACACTAATTTTTATGGAATCTAATTTCCGCCACGGAGGCTTCCATAGTACCCAGATGGAATGGTGGACTGTGGGCTTTTTAAAACAGTTTTTTTTAAACACCAGGAATACAAAAAGGAGACGGAATATGACAAAACATACAGAAATAGACACTTCATATCCAGAGGAATTCACAATTCTAAAAGCTGAAATTTATATTTTTTACATATTTCCATTGTATGTCTTGCCTTTTGATTCTTTAAATTTCAAATCGAATTTAAGTAAGAAAGGAATTGTACTTTAAAAGCATTAATAGAGGGAGCAGTATTAGACCATTTACTTTTGTGGATGAAGTATTTCACCAAAATAATTAACAGATTAATAATAGGAACATATCCTTTATCCAAATCAGATATAAATATAAAATATCAAAATTTTAATTTTAACATTTCCTTTTAAATGTTTAACAATACCATTTTTCAAGTCTATCCAAAACAGTTTTGTATATATGCAATTAACAAACAAATGTAACAAAGATTTCTTCTCATTATTACAAAATACACATACTCTAAGTCATCTTGTTCATGTTTAAATCTAGAAAGTGTCAATTTAACAGGATAAAATCAATGAATGATCTTAAATTAAATTTCTTTAACTTTATTTATAAGACAGTATCTATCAGAAATTGTCCAAATTAATTTCCAGTTTATATTCCTAATCATAGCATTCCAAAAGGAGACACAAGAAGGTACAGTATAATGCCACGGTAGGCTTCTTTTGCCAGATAAGCAACCTGGCCTGGCTACGTTCATTGCTGGCACCAGAAGTGACATCAAAATTGTGAGATACAAAGTCGCAATTGTGAGATACCATAGCACATTTTTTTTTACTCCCTGGCGGAAATGGGCTTCCATAAGAAATGGGATTTTGAACTTTTACTGCATTTATTTACTATTGAAATAGTGAATATGCTTTTCTCTTACCTGTACCTTCCCTTGCAAAAATTACAATTTAGAAGCAAAAGTCTGTACTGATTTATACTAATGTGTGTACATAGGAACATATTGTAGGATGCTGGAAGAGTTATGGTTCTTGATGTGTGAATTGTTATAAGGAAGGAATGTGCATGCGATGCAGTGAAAAAGTAAATACACCCCCTTAGGATAACATATACTGTATTTGTACCATTCTACTAAGAGTGCCTGTACATTTTCATACAAATATATTGAATGTTGACTGTTTTAAATAAATCATGATAAAGTAGAATTTATGTGTGTTATTTGCCAAAACAGGTTAGTTTTATCTACTTTTAGGACTTGGTGAAAAGGTTAAATAAGTTTAAATATGTTAAACCATAAAATCTTAAGGGAGTATACTTTTCAGCACACTGTAAGGCTATACCCTTGCAATTGCAGGGTTTTGAAAAGCATCACCTGCAAACTTTTATTTTACTTGCACCAAAACTGATCATCATTTATGCATGTCGCATTCTTATGGCACTCACATAGAAGTAGCTTGTTAAGCGTAGATTATGACAAAACATTCATAATGCCATTGCGCTAAGTCATTAACAAAGAAAGCCTTAAATTACTTGTGGAAATGTGATTATAATTTAGTATGCTGTATTTAAGTGATCTCAAAGCAACATGAGAGCAAATATGAAGAACAATGGGCAAACCTTCCACCAAGTTGGTGTCAAAGTTGATTGACAACTCTTGCGGCTATAATTGCTGGCAAAGATGTTTCCTCCAAATATTGAATTCACAGGTCTGAATATGTACTGTACGCAATCACAGTAATTCATTTTTTGATGTTTTCTTTTTTTGCTGACATTTACTGTGACTTATCTTACTCTTAGAAGTCTTCAGTTAGAGCATTCAGGTTTTGAATACAATATTAAGTTTAAAATTATGTATTGTCCTGTAATTTCATAAAATGTGACACCATAAGAAAGCTCTGAATACCTTTATTAGGCAGGTTGTATTGGGAAAGTTAATCTACTGATACTCTGATCATTTCTGTAGATTTTGTGACAATATAACATTTTGAATGCGTTTGAAGTTAATTTTTCATAGTGACTGGTATTTTCTCTGTTTTGCCAGATACAGTACTGAACATGAAAGTGACAGTGTTCAAGACTGTAGGCAAATTCAGTATATCTAGCTTTTGTTATTCACAGTAGAACTTGTTAGTAATAACTCAGTAAATAATTTCCTGAAAGGGTCACAAGGATCACAACTGTAATAAAAGGACTGAAACATTGCCCAAGAAAGGGGGTGAAACCTAGTACCCGGAAACTTACTCATGTATGTCCATGACAAAAGTGACCAAACTTAATTAAATTTAATTACTAAACAATACAGTAATTATGTATATTTTTACATTGCAAAAATATATCGATTTCGCTAGAATTTTGCAATTTGTTACAGTTATTATAATTAATGCAATTAGTGCAGAAAGTAGAAGTCTCAGTCTGCATTAACTCACCATCAAAATTGAAAGAATTGTGGAGGTACAGGTATGTGCATTTTTTTCCCTCAGATAACTATTTGGTTTAATTAAATAGCTAGCTATACTTCAATATATGTGATTGATTTCAATGTTTGTCATACCTGTTTTGAATTGAACCCACATCCATCTCAGCTAATAGTGCTGATCTCCCAGTAATCATAGAGTTTATTAAAACTGACATAGCAGAGGCGCGTAGGCAGGTAGGATAATAAATGTAAAAGAAGGTGGAGGTCCAGATAATGTGTGTGGAAGAGCTCTACAATATTGTGCAGATCAGTTAGGTGATTTTCTTAACTTGATTTTTCAGATGACCTTAAATTTACAAATCATCCCCTCTCTATGGAAGAAATCTACTATTCCCATTCCAAAAGCTGTTGCTTGCACAGAGTTTCACAGAACTTTAATTCCAACAGTTGCTTCGTAAGATGGGTCTCAATTGTCAAATTGGGGAAATAGTTATTTGATATTTTGCTTCAGTTCCTTTGGATCACTGCAGGGCTGTGCCTTGTGCCCCCTACTGTACATTTGTACACATGATTGTAAAAGCAGACGTACAAATATATCAAATAGTTTGCTAAGGACACTGCTCTGGTCAGCTTATTAAAAATCCAGAAAATTATCGTGGTCCTAAAGGATATAAAGGGTTTTACTAAATGGTTTGATGATTTCTCTTTTAATTTAAATGTCTTTAACTGCCTAAGGAACTAGATACTGATTTCAGAAGAAAAAATGCAATATCCCTCCAGACCTTGTGTAATTAACAGACTGTAGACATTGTTAATAACTACAAGTACTTGGGAGTGGAGTCATAGAGAAAGACGTAAGACAGGACAAATGTTGTAACACACTTCATAGAAGTTCTAAAAGGCCAACAGAGGTTCTGTGTGTGTGGCCATGCATTGAAATACTGTCTCGCGTCTTGGTTTGACAACATCAGTACTGTTAATTGTGATAGGCTGGGAAAATTAGTGAAACATTAGTGAAAAAGTTATGGTTACATCAGAAATGATGGCAACTGTTTGCATTCCAATATTTCACTGTGACTAAATAATACTACTTCATACTTTTAATTGCTTAGTTTTCTGGATTTTTTTTTTACTTTTACCTACTTATTTTTAGAAGTAACATGTACTTTTACTCAAGTAATGTAATTGAATACTTTTTATACCACTGTAGAAAACTAAGAATGCAGATAAGGTAAAAGAGAAATACTCAGATTACATTAATAGTCACATGTCACAGTGATTTGTATTAAGATCACCGCTCTGCCTAATTTATACCAGTCATCTGGATTCTGTCCACAGATCCAACAAATATGATGCATGTAGACCTGATGCTAGTCTATCGCAGGGCAGATACAGACAGAGAGATGCACAGATGTACACCAGGGCCAATTCTTCCAAAAGCCAATTAACCTCCTAGTATGTTTTGAGAATGTACTGTAGGAGGAAAGAGGAACACCAGGTAAAACCCATGTGAGCACAGTGAGACATAGAAAGTCCACGCAGTACATATCCTTCCTTATTTGACCTAACTGTGCCTACCAATTACAAAGGAAGGCCAGGATAGCTGAACTGCAGGCTCACCAAGGTTTCTTGTCCTTTAATGATTAACAGGTGTGTGCAAATGATGGAGAGGGATAAAGAACAAGAGAGAGACAACACAGAAACAGCTAGCAGTTACATGAGGTAACTGACAAAAAAGGAAACTCCCCTCATTTACTGTATATAGTAGGAGTAGAGAACTGAAATACAATTAATTAAAAATACTATGTTAGAATTATTACCAACCAAATATAGAATACAAATAAAACATATAGAGTAGATTAGATAAATTAGGGTTCAAGAAATGTAAAAAACTGTGCCACCTTTCATTTAGTATTTTTATTCACTGTGTACTTTGTTTTTAATTACTGTATTTTTTAACTTCCTGGATTTATTTTATAAAAATAATAAATCACATGGACATTGGAATAGATTATTGACAATTGTCAATGAAATCACACATGAAATATGAAGTGTGCAAAAGCAAATTGAGACTGAAAAGTAAAACAGAGCTCGGTGGAGACAGAATTATGCTTACTCTGCACTATTTATCCATTTTACACTATGTGCTCTAAAACTTTATTATGTTAAACCATATAACATTAAGTTGACTCTTGTGTAACCCAGGGAGAGGGTGTATACTGTAGAAGAGCACTTTTGTACATTGCAATGCTTAATGGAATGTCCTACACTGACAGCCTAAAGGAATTTAAACTTTTTAGTCTTAACAGAGAAGACTAGGGGAGGACTTGAATCAAGTATTCAAAATTTTGAAAAGTAATGACAAAGTCATCTTGATGGATGTCTTTACAATGAAAGACAGTTCAAGTTCAAGTTCAAGAAGAACTTAAGGATACTGTAAAATTCAAACTATGGAGACAACGCTCCTTAAAATTGAGAAAATTGATTAATTTAGCCGTGATAGTGCAGTTAATATCACTCCAAACAATACTATGGAATCTTTATTGAACGAGCATTCAGAATCTCGAATGTCTCATCAAAAGGCCAAAACCTCTGGCAGGTATTCCCTGTCACCATGCTTGGACATTGGCTTGAGAATTTTCGTTCATATAGTGCTACTTATTAGTTCACTAACCCTACAGTACTGGATCAAATGTTTTAATAATATAATGATTGCATAAAGCATTATTTGCACAATTAATTAAATATGTAGCCATGTCCCCCTAAGGGTTATTCAAATTGCTAATGGACATAACTAGTAGTAATAACATGAGTAATCAAGACTATTAAAGTAATGCAATGGAATCATTATTAATAATTGCTCAGTCGGTGACTAATGAGGAGGCTATATTAGCATCTTGGGGCTGAAGAACTGAAATACAATTTAAAAATTCAAGTCATGCAATACCTAGGGTCTTAGTTATAGCAGATGACAATTACTTTTCTAAAAGTTACAATGATTAGTATTGACAAAAATTGGTTGAGCTTTGTGTTCTTACTTGAAATCTTACCCACTGTGTGAGTGTATACTGTATATGAGCACTTAAACTGAGTGACTGAGTGACAGTATGTTAAGAAATTTTACTATAATTATTTTAACTTTATTCTTAGTATCTCACTTTGAATATGTCCTCTGAGCTAAATATTAAATGTTATTCAATAAAAACCTGCATATGTAATTCCCCTAAAACAGTTTCTGTATATCATGTGACTTTATGGTAATTTACAACACAGAAGAGATAATACCATAATAAATGTGTATTGACCCAGCTGCCAAGATTAAAGACTTCAACTGTTAAATCAGTCATGATTTCTATAAAGCAAATAATGCTGACTAACATTTGATATTTTAATAAGTAACTGTAGCACTGGCTTATTTTACACTTTATATGTTGTATTTGGACTATCAGAAGGCTTCTGAAAAAGTGCCAAAATGAAAAGTAACTTTGGAACTGAAAGCTATTGGAATTAAAGTTAATATATTATATGGTTTACAATTTGGCAAAAGCAGAGCATATAAGAAGAGTAATTCAGTGTTCTGGCAGAATACAATGAAACTGCAGGACATGTAAATATATAACATCTGTAAGGCACCTACAGTACAGTATATGGACTGTTAATGCAAGTGTGAGAAGACTTCCTCATTTAATATTGCAAATGGGCCACAGAGGAATGGATTGTCTTCCAAAATATACCTTGATTGTTTTTGAGCAAACCATGTCAAAAAGCAAATCAAATCAAAGTTTATTTATCAAAAGCACAACAATACGGGGTGCAGCAGTAGTTGCTGGCAATGAAATGTCTTTTCTGCGAGCTCACAAAAATCACATAATTAAAAAAAACACAAAAATCACAAAATTGAGGTTACGTTTTTCGAAATTGAATAAAACTCACAAAAAAATGATAGGGGTGTAAATTGAATGATAGAGATGTGCCTCCATGAAACATCATGAATATTCGAGACAGGGGTTCTCAGGTGCTTGAGGGTGACTCAGTGAGATCACTCTGCTTCAGGTTGGTGTTATGTTCTTAATGTTCTGGGCTGTTCAGTAGTTGCCTTATAGGTATGACAGCATGTCTGATTTATGCTTCTCACTGTTTGCTATGGTGAGAAGAGATAGTGAATAATGGAATCAGTTTAATGTACTTACAGGAACATTGCATTATCTTGTTTTATATCTTTTAGATGACTTACTTAATGTTATGTATTTGACAGTTGGCAGTGGTGGTCAGATCTTTTACACAGTGGCAAATCCCCATCCCCAGAGCTCCCAATCACAATGCCTCTTCTGCTCTGCCCCACTGCCATGAAGGTGAAGAGGTGTTTCCCTCCACAAAATCAGGGTGCTCTGCTGCCTGTGGGTAATGTCAGGCCTACAATTACTAGTGCTGCTGATATCCATCCTGGTGACTTTTGAAGTACTATATCTTCTTGTTGACCACCACAACTAGGAAGAAATGGCAATCTCAGTTCAACTGGTACCTAGATGTGAGGGTGGAAATTGGGTTGTGATGATCTGGCAAAAAATTACACACTAATCTACTTCTCTTTGGGTGGATGACTGTAATTCAAAATTATGTCATACATCAGCACTGTTGTCCAGAGATGTGTAGGACTTTGGGCGTTTCTTGATGTAGCTACAGTATGACAAAGAATCCTGTTCCTGAATTCAGTTCCCACCCGATACTACTCAAATGGGATTGGTCTAGCCAAAATAATTGCCCCTTCTTGCCTATACCTAATGAATAGACTGGGAAGACATCTTAATTAAATACAAATCCTTCCAGATTTTAAAAGCAAACACAGATGACTATTTATGTGGTTTGATGCTTACTTTTCTATTTAAAATAGCAGGCTGAAAAAGTCGCCAGTGGAGTAGGAGCAAATACAGTATAATTATTATATACAAAAAGTATGCTTATTTAAAATGTTAATTTAAAACGTCAGCACAATTTGGTTCCACATTAGTATTGTATAATCAGAACTGTACCATTAATTATGAAATGGATAAATCATTATAAATGTGACATATTATTAATGCTGAAACTAGATTTGGTTTGAAATAATAAATTATTGAATTTTAACACAGCCACATGTGAATTGTTCTTCTTTATTTAAAATGATTAGGAGGATTGTGTAAATGGTTTTAAAATTAAAGGCTATGTACAGTACAGTTTTCACCTCTTTTAAAGAAATCCTTTAACCTTGGATTCTTTGATATTTAACCACTAGAAAAAAAAACATTTTTTCATACAATCTTCTAAGACCTCACTTCAGCAATTATTAACAGTCTACTTTTAGGAATCCTTTGAGGTTTCTAAAAACAGCCCTGCAAACCTTTCCTGATTTTAAAAAAGATTTCCTTTGTGCGTTTGTGTAGCATACATAAAAGTTAAGGTTCAGAGGTCTATAGGAGACTCGCAGACATATTTCTAAACCTTAGACAGTGCCTTAAGGGTGACTTTCATCAGGTTTCTTGTGGTACTGAAGAGCAACCTCTTTCTTTACTAAGAAGCCAAGGAATCTTAGCTGTTTCAGCATCATTAATATCCTTTAATGGCACAAATCATACATTTTTGGCAAATGCATTCATTCTGTTTGATAGACTTTTTCAGCTTTATATAATTTTGTTAATTGAGGATACATCTTAAGTTATTCTGATAAAACTTTCCACACCTCAGATCTACTACTTTTCATATCATGCACTTAACTTGTTTTGCATTTTCTCTGTGCCTCTCATGCAAAGGCAATGTGTGTTGTTGTTTTCTAGTTCATTGATTTGTGTTCACATGTTTTTGCATTATTTGCTGTTATTTTAATCTTTTGAACAGCATTTGACACCATTTTGAGGTTCAGTTTATTCTAAAAGGTCCAGGAGACAAATTGGCAGTAAATAATCCTTTATTACAACACTACATTTTATTAAAGCCCATAATGTTAATGTAGTTAAACATATCACACATTTTCATTCTGTGTTTAGCACATCATAAAATGTCATCAAAGGCAGGGATGTCCACCCTTATTGGCACCCCTGCCTTCAGTGATTCAGCCATATCTTGAGATCAGTGTGGTCACCATTTCACATGTCCTGGATGTCCTTGTGGTTTCCACCACCATACTGTCATCACAGGCTCCCATGTTCTTGCACCTAAGAGGCTCTATTTGAAGGTTTATCATTTCAGACTCAGATAAAATAGCAGCAGTGAAATGGTGTCTGTACATTGTAACACTTCATAAAGCATCACAGATATATTACCTGGATTTGGCATCAGTTTCTTTTCCCTTCCGTTTATAACCTGAGTCACTTAGATCAAAAACTAACTCTGTCTCCTGTTTTCAAAGAGGAGGTTTTGAAAGCTCTAGATGAAGAGTCATCTGCAACACACACTTTAAGACTGCCTTAAAACTGTATTATATTGGCAAAAGGTTGATATTTTGAAGCAAGTTCTTCTCCTGTGTATATTATACAGAAGAAGCTAAGTTGTCAAGGAAACCAAAATTGTTGAAATTGACTAAATATAGAAACCCACTGTATTTTTCATACACTCTCTAAAAATCTCTCTTTTTAATATTTTCCAAAGTAAATTAATGTGTTAAACATTTGTCTGTGTTTCAGATATGTGGCACATTCTTTCATATGTTTACAGAGTTCTAATGTGCACCAAATAGTCTCACAACTTAAAAATGACTTAGTTTCACAATGTTAGAGTTCAGACCAGTGACAGCTGCCACTTGATTAATTACAAGCACAAAGTACCAGGTCAAGGGAATTTTCAGCCTTTTCCCTGAGTGGAGCCTCCTTCGTCTTATAATTAGTCATAGTCATTCATGGGCATTGTTTGATGATGTCAGCAAGCAGGTTCCTAGCAGGTAACACATAGAGGGTACAGTAAATTTAACAACACATACTGTACCTTTTATTGTAGAAACCAAGGCAAAAGATGCTTGAAAATGTTGATGTTGACATTTTTATTCAAATATATCTCCTAAGAACCTGACATGGGAACAAAAAATTCAATGATTTGGGCATACTATATCTTAAACACGAAAACCTATAACAGAACAAAGCAGATTAGAAATTAAAGTTATTTTTTATTTTGCTGATTCCATGGTTTGAGGCATGTAGTTATGTTTTTATCAGTTTACCATGACTCAGTTTACTGTGCTACTCACTTGAAATATTGCAAAATGTATGTGCCTTTTGCCATCTATACTCTCACTCTTGCAGTATAGCTTTGTTTCAGTGAGTCAGTCAATAGAAGCATGTGCTAATAAAACACTTGATTTTGAGCCCTGCATGTCTGGCAGACTTCCATCCAGATGCTCACAAGATAGGTAAGCACACATTTGATTTAAACTTTAGACAAATCCAAATTACCTTTGCTTTAAGTCCTAGCAAATAATTGTAATTATTAAACACAGCTTGTTGCACTACTAATAGACTTCTACAGATTTATCTGGAAGTCTATACAGTCCTTTAATAGGCAAGAAATTGCAATGTTTGCATTTTTAATGCATTAAATACTCAAAGTTGGTACCAGCCATTGGAAAAAAAATGAAAATGTCCAAAAACAGAGGTTCTAAGGTGGTTCATTTCAAATAAATTGTCAATTTGTTCTTCCTGAATTTTGTACAAAATAAGTAAACAAAAGAGCATATAACTGTGACAAGTCAAAAAAAATGATGAATAAGGATAAGTATCATGTGTGGTTGACTTGGAACATGTTCACATCCTCTATCTTACATTTTATATAGATTTAAATATTTTATTTAATAAGATGCCTATAACAGTCATGGAAGAGCTTACAATGTAAAGTACCAGGTTATACATGTATATGAATGAAGAACATGTGACAAATCAGATTTAGCCCCAATTAAATCTGAAGCCCCAAAGGGTAGATGCTTATTCATGTTCTAGCGTAAGAATTAGGATTTTTAGAATTAAATGATTTTTATCTAGCAATAATCGGATGCTTCTGTGGACTTATGCTATTAAGAAATGAAATAACAATATACCAACTGGCACTCCAAAATTAGATCAAAGATTTACTTATGAGATGATACTAAGTTATTAACCAAGAAAGGTAAATATTTTGATATATTTCTTTCTAGGTTCTACAGTTTTTAAAATATTTTAACACATGTGTATAATAAATGATCATACCATGCAAAGTTTTCACATGCTGTTGCTTTAAACTTGGCAATCATGACACTTTGAAGTAGCAATTGATATTTCTTATATACACAACTTAATCCACACAAAAAGCAAGAACAAATACAAAAGAAAAGTAAATACATATTTAATATAAAAGTAAAATGGAAAAGTGGTTGTACAAGTATTCACAACCTTTGTTGTGGCAAACTTAAATTAATTTAGGTGCAAAAGATGACGTTATTGAGCTACCCAACCAGCTGAGTAGCCTCCTTCTGTGGGTAATAATAGTGGCTCTCATTATTCAGAATAACAACATCTGTCTGTCATGCTGGTCGCCAATGGAGCTCCTCAGAGCAAGCTAGCATTACCATGGTTGCCAGCCATGACTCTACTCACCTGCCTGTCAGTTGGTTGTCATGGTTAAATAATCAGACAAGAAGTCTGTTCCACCTGTATCTACATCTGCCTCGTTAGGATCAAACTATCTTCCTTGACAAGGCTCTGTTATAGAGGTTTGCTCTGAATTACTGTCTAGTCTCTAACTTTGCTTTCCTTGCTTGTGTTTTCCTTTGGACTTTTGACCCTGTATCTTTCTGTACCTGGATTTGATTTTTAGCTGTGTTCTACTCAGCTACAAACCTGAATTGCTTTTCCTGACTCTGTTTTGGATTTTCCTTTTGTGCTGTACCTCTGTGTCTCCTGGTTTAGACCCTCACTTGTTTCCTGACTAAGATCCTGGACTGTGTTTGCTTGCTTTCTTGGTCAGGTATTGAATTTCAAATTAAGAACTCAACTATGAAGACTAAGGACTCATCAAAGGAAGTCAGGGATGACATCAGTGAAAGTACAGATCAGGAGAAAGGTCTGAAAATATGAAGTCTACAATTATGAAGAAATGGGAGGTGCATCATATCACCCAGTTCCTGCCTAGATTAGGATGTCTAAACACAGAGGAAAGTGGTGATGGATACTGCTTTGAGGACAATAACAACTTTCGAAGGGCAGAATTCAATGGCTGAGATGGGAGAAAATGCACATTTGTAAATAATAAAAAAGAAGAAAGGAAACACAACGTTTCTGCTGTGGAGCCTTCTTCAGGTGTTTTCTTTCTTCTTATTTTCAGCATGGAACAAAACTATTACTTGTTCCTTTGCAGCCTACGCATGCTGACACAGCTACTCACCTGAACGAATAAGGTAGTTTACTGTTATAACTTTAATTAATTTTCAGAATGTTTTAGAATTTTATGTTCACTTGGCTAATGTGGGTTACTGTGTGTAAATAAAAATGGAACAAGCCTAATTTAATTTATTTTTATTTTCAGAGCATCATACAGCAAAAGGTACAGATTTTGAAAGGGGGTGGTGACTTTCTATACCCACCGTATATTGTAGGGCTTAAGTGAATGTACTTGAGTGGCCCTGCCAAGGAGAATCTGTGGTGGCTTGAAAACGAATAACTATAACTTATTAAAGAACCTGAAGAAATCAACTTGAGAGAACTTGGAGAAATCTACTAAGAAGACTGGGCAAAACTTGTATCAGGTCAGTATGTCACAGTAAGATGAACCCTTTAGGCGAGGAATGTTCCTGCCTCGTGCACGACTACGCCACCTAGCAAATTGGACAGGGTGCTAGGCCCCTGTTTATTTCCACAGGTTCGATTCATCTCCCAGAATCACCAATGCACTCATAGACCAGCAACAGACATTAGTATCAGTTAAATTCCTTTTTTACTTTTTGCATACATCAACATAATCTATTGTTCTAAGAAGCAATATCTGTGAAAGTCTGTGTGGCTCAGAGATGAACAGCCACTTTCAGGAGAGGGAGCACACTCTGTTCCAGCTAAAATGTTTTTATTCCTCTCCTTAGCCAATCCCCCTCAGGGGGTTTTCCACTGTCCCTGTCAGAAACGAGTTTACCCAGTATTTTACCAGGAGGAAGCTTGTGTTGTTTGAGAGATGTGAGAGTGCCAACCTTGGGTGTTATGGACCCTTATCACTTCTTTGTTCACTCTCTGGCTCTCCCTGTTCCTCCCTTGGTTGGGTTCAAACTGGCTCTGCGACTCCTCACACTTTCAAGCATCAGTATCTAATTGCTTCCTAAACGACTTGGGACTGACCGTTGCTACTGACTGCTAGACTGTATTCATTAGAACAACTGAAGTTGTAAACCTTGAGTGAAAGGCAACCTTGACACCATCCTGGCAATCAACATAACCCAGGCAATCACAGCCTGTTACTGCCTCAATGGCCCACATCCTGCGACAAGTATACAAAGTTGCTAGAAACTTACTCAAAAAGACTCTTTGTTTGTCCCTTTTTGTTTTTCTGACATTTACTGTAACTTATCTTACTTTTAGACATTTTCAGCATCCAGGTTTTCAATAAAATATTTAAAATTAGTATATATCATTTTGCAATTTTTGTACTTTTGCTAGGCACTGTATACCACATAAAGTTATGTTTGTAAATAAGAGTCTAAAGTGAGCAACAGCCAACAGCCACATGTTGTATACATGTACAGAATGAAACACTGCTAGTATAACAGTGATTGATTACATACCTTAGGTGGACCTTGTATTTTTAAATTCAATTTAGAGTGATTTTTTAAAGTGTGATATTACTGCAATTTTAACTATTGCATCGGTTCATTTGATTGCTTAGGTTATCACAAACACACAGATAAACACAATGGATATCATGCAACCCCTTTACTGAGCAGACTGCATTTTGATTTTTTTAAAATGATAATAAGAAACCAATGCTATGCAAAAACATCTTATGTTTATGTACACATCTACAGTATACAGAATATGATATATAGGAATTAATATAAACCTATCAACATAAACCTTGAAGTTGAGATGACAGCAAGAAGTTGGTAATAATGAGTACATTGAGCTTACAAAATTTGATCAATAGTGTAGAAAGTAAACAGATGAACATGAGGATCAATTCATTAAATTTAAATGAGCAGCAGAGGACAGGGAGTGAAGAACAAAGGGAAAGACACATTCAAACTCAAAATGCTCAATGGAACTGGGAGCTTGCTTTAATGGAAAAAAGCAATTTTCTGTAATGGCAATATTATCAGTTTGGGCTTTGCAGGCCTACAGCTGAGGGTAACCTCTTCTAAGGCCATGTAATGTCTTTACCAGTATGAATAGAATGCATAGGAGATTATGTTTGAAGTAACCTACCTTAAAGTTCTACACAAATGTTCCAAAGTGAAATGTTGATCATTTCAATAGTTTTGCAAATGAATTCATCACAAATTGATCTCTTTATCACTTCATGATAAGGCAGTCTTTGAATGCAAGGACATGTGGCAGGAAGGGTAAAGAACATTCAATGAGGATATCACAGAGAAATTCTTTCTGTAAAACCTGTTGACCAGTGAGGAGTATGACTGTACTGCATCTTCTAAGCTCTTGAACTTCCAGGATTTCAAACATTTCTTTCCCATTAAAAAACAAGTAAAAATTAAAAAGCAATATATTTTTTTAAATATTCACCCTCATTAATTTGCATTTGCATTTTACATAGACTGGCATAGACTGACTAAAGGTTTTTTACTAAACAAACTGTGATAACATTATATTTTAAGAAATAGATGCACTACATGGGTAAGCTATTCAGAAATCTTAATATATTTTATAACATTTCAAAGTAAAGGAATGACATCTATAATATGTAAGATATATATTCTTAAGGAAACAGTTTTCTTGCTTATAACTTAATTCTAAAGATGAATAGAATGAAGACTGAGAGTTAAAATTGCAGACAAGTAAAAAAAAAGTAAGAAAACTGAAAAGCCTGGTGACTGTGAGATTAAAATATTCATAAAAGTGTTATCAAGTTAAAGGAAGGAGAAATCATCTTGGAAAAAAAATACAAATACACATTCAAACAGCAATTATTTTATGATTGGAAATAAACTTTTTGAAAGGCCTACATTAAAATGTTTTCATAATAATCATAATAATAATTTTAGTCCTAATATAATATGATATAAGTAGTATGATTCAAAGCAAATTCTAAAATCCAGAAATGCGCATTCAATGTTACATTTGTTGCCCCAGATGAAAGCACCTCAATTTAATAAACAAGATAAGAGATTAGAAAGACAATTGAGATCTTTGCATACTATTTTGGTGTTATACTAATACTAGTGACAGTATGACCAATATACTGTGGTATAGCCAATAGAAGTCTGCAGTATATACAGTTTTCATTTAATCAAAGAAAGGTTGTAATCTATTTTGAGTTTGTGGTATTCTGTTTTATATGGTCATATGCAGGTATTCTGCATAAACCCTGCTGAACAGTAATTCTCACAGTATTCACAATATTAACTCATGTACAGTGCAGTTAAGCTGTATTCTAGTCTGTATGATATTGTGTATAAACAAAAAGCTACAGTTTTTGTTTATGCAAAGCATAAACCTTAGAAGCTAAGGTTTCTAAAAATGAAATTAGGTAATAAATATTACTTAAATAAAAGTTATGAAAACATTCTCAAATACCTGTCTTTTAAACATTGGCAGTTTGAAAGAAAACAAACCTGTCAAACCAACAGACCAAAACCAGAGACCATCGATAAAGAAATGTCTAGCACACACACAGAACCTCTAATATTAACAATTTATTTTACACAACTGAAAAAAATGCATGAGATATGAGTTTCTATTTTCCTGATGTACTAATTTGGATACAAAGGACACAAGTAGAGGTGAAAGTGCCTCTAGAGGGGAATTACTGTACTGTACCTCACACTTGCTTAGAAACATTCAGGGGCTCAATCTAACATTACATGAACTGATCATTTAAAACAGAACAAATACATCTTCTCACCTTACATATTCATTGACATTAATTTATGTGTTTAAAATTTGTTAATGTAATTATTGCACATTTATTCAATCAGCTCTTCAACCCAAGACATGCTGACGTCTGTCATGAGCTCTTGCTTTGCGGTCAATTTCACTGTCTTGCGATTGAAATCTTAAAGGGACTGCCAAACCATCTCTATTGGGTTTAAATCATGAGATTCTGTTGGCATTTTCACCCAGTTAATTTCTTCTATTTTAATACTAGACATTGCAGCTGTGTGTGTCATTTTATTGTTTTAAACAAAATGGTCCATAATGCTCCCTGATATTATTGTTTTTAAGTAAACAGTACAAAAACGCAGTACAGCACGTTTTATTCATATTGTTTCAAAACACTTCTGGTTTGTTTAGTTTCACTTCCTCTGCAAGCAATTTTAATATACGAGATTTAAATAATTTGCTCTTTATTGTGAAATTAAATAATATATAGTATACTTAAAAGACATTTCCTTCCATAAGCCTTGTTTAAAATCTTCTCTAAATAGTCAACATGGTATTTCTCTAACATGTGAGAAAGACATCTTCAAAGCCATAGTGTGAGGAAAGTTTCCTTTTAGTGCAGAAAATTAGTATGAGAACAGAAGGGCTTTTATGCAATTTCCAGACTTGCATGTATCCATTCAGTTCAAAGAGCTCCTGCAGCCCTTATGACGATTAGTTTTTGCTCCATTATAGTTTTAAAAAAAAATCTTATCAGGGAATGATAGAATTTGGATTCATACCAGCAATGTGCAAGCCAAACTACTCACGTTCCACTTTCAGAAGAATATTTTATCTAACGAGTTTCTAAAGAGTTACTAGAAATTATTTTTGCCACATTTGTAGAACTGAGGAGATTTATTTTAACTCAAACATGCTTCTTTAGTAGTCTTTCTTCCTGCAAGATACCTCCAAAATAACAAAGCATTTTAAAAAGTCACTTTTCAGCCAATGTTCATTTAGAGTAATTTTTGAACTATTATAATAATAATGTCCAAATATTATTATGTTTAATTAAGAGTGTGATTGAAGTACAAGTTCATGAAATTGGTGAAAGCAGCTTTATAGTACATATGTGTGATATCCATCTTGTGTGATTATACTGTGTATTTTTAAAATAGTACTGCAAACATTTTGATGTAGGTTGGATTATTCAGAAGAAAGTAGTAGTGCATTATGCGTTTGTAATTTTCCTTCACACAATCTGAAAGCAGAACTTAATAAGTAGGATGCCAAGGGAAAGAAAAAATCGAAACAGTTGTCTAAGAATTAAATGTTTTGAAATAAATGTCCTGTCTGGCAGATTGAGGCTGTATCTCATTTTCTTGTTAAACTGCAGTATTCCTTTGCTTCATGCTGGGTTTCAGCCAGTATAGTGTTTTAGTAAGTCAACAGATATCCTTAGGGGAAGTTGGCCACACTCTGATGAATTCAGAAAGGATCTCACAAAGGCTTGGATTTTTTTAAATAGAAAACTAAAATAGTAAAAGGGATTAAAGAATTCAATTGAGGAAAAAAATCATCCATCACCAAAAAAACATATAGCAGTGGTTTGTTTGTCATAGAACATAAAATAGTGAAGACAAATCATGTACTGCATAAAAAATAATTAACTAGTTACAAGTTTTGACTTAAAATGAATGAAAAAGAGAGTGCAGCATTTCCAGCTCACAGGGCCCCACAAATTATTGAAATATTTGTGTTATAATTTTCATTTAGATCCTTAAAACTTCAGTAGCACAGATATTTTGAATTATGGAATGCAGATTATGAATCACTTTGATGCATTATGAAAGCATATTGCTGTTTTCTTTTGCAATGAAGATAAAACATCTGAACATGGAAATTTAGAAATCAAATACCAGACTTAATTACCATGGTATTTCTTATTGCTTTCCCTCATGAAACAAGTTACGGTAGAATACTGAAATGACTTTCAATGGTAATGCTTGCGTTTATCATTCTAAATATGCAGATCACATTGTTGTTATACAAGTTGTATATTGTGACACTGCATAATATAGACAGAAAACATCACAAACAAATCATTTGATCTAAACAAGTTTGAATTTGAATATTTAAAATGTCTTGTTAATGGAAATTGGTTTATTGATCTGCTAAGACCATTAAATTACTTCATGTTCCACAAATTACATTTCTGATCAAGACTTATAATATAATTTTGTTTGGGCTCTGAATTCTTCACTGGCCCTGACATACAATTTCCAATCCTAGTTATGACTAAGGCCTGTTAATGGACACCTGTGTGCCAATGGTCCTATAGTTTGGAATAAATAAAGTTATTGCAACAGCACATTAGTCACTATGGAATTGATAAGCGAGCATGTCTAATTGACCTAACTGGAGTGTGATTGAGAACATGCCTTAGTGACTATGCTTTGTTTTTGCCTTTTATACAATTCTGTTTTAATAGCATAACTTAAAAATGAGCTTTGATCTGAAGCTTTTCTTTACCTTACTGAGTAGCTCATTTCTTTTTTTTCTGTCAAAGTAGTATTTAATGTTCCATTAGCCAAAGCCATCTAAATTGCTGAGAGCTAAAACAGAATGTTTGCTGAGAGATAATTGGTGCAAAATAAATTATTATTTTTTTATAATCTGACAAGGGTTAATACAACACAAAGAAAACTGTTTATTATCGTCCTTCTTATTGTTATTGTATTACAGTCATATTACTATTAAAGACTGCACTATAAAATGAAGTTTTTTCAGCAGCAATGTTTCTTTTTGAAGATAATTTTTTCTATCGGATGTGAATATTTATTAACGATGTAGTGAAAGATTCAGGATCCCTAAGGCATTGCTAGAGGCATTGCTACCCAACCAGTTCCACTGAGTCACTTTAATGATCATGTGTGTTTCTGGGTCTGGTTTTGCTTTTGGTATCTTTATGTTTGTGTTCTCAACCTGACCTGTAAGGGATAAATGTTCTTTATCCTATTTTCACACTTTTTCATTGGGTATTGTGAGTTTTTAATGCTACCAGTAAATTTTCAGCTTATTAAAATGGCATTCAATTTGGTCATTACAATAAACACATGGTCAGCTTGAACCTACAGTTCAAAAAAAGTATTAAGACAAATTAATGAAAATGACAATTTTTGCTATGTACTGTACAACTAAACTTTGTATTTCAGATTAAAATGTAAATATTGAGCAAAAGTACAGTATGTCAGCTTTTATTTCTGGATATTTTTGTGCTACATGTAAACCATATTGGAATAAAACTGGTTTTGAGTTCAATCCCCCATAAAAGCTAGGACAAATTAAAGTAAATTAAAATAGTATTAAGTTAATATATGATTGTATACCCCTTATATGAAATGACTATTTGAAGTCTATGTCCCATCAATATCTCCAAACTCTTGATGTTACTTTGAGATGCTTTGTTATACCTTAAGTGTGCAGCATGTTTTGGGTCATTTTTAGGATGCATTGTCACCCAATCAGTTTGGAGGACCTTTATTTGGGCATGGGTAGATAAGATGATTCTTTACACTTCAGAATTAATTCTGTTGTTGCCATCATCAATTACTTTATCAAAAAAGATCAGTAAGCAATTTCCAGGGACCGTCATGCATGCCCAAGCCATTGTGCTACCTCCACCATGCTTCACAGACAAGATGGTGTGCTTAGGATTACTTGCTGCTCATCTTTTGGCTTTCCATTACAATAATCAAGGTTTATTTTTGTCTTGTCTGTTTCTATAACTATGTTCCACAATTGCTGTGTCTCAACATTCTAGTTCTTTGCCAATTCTAATCAAGCCTTTTTAGTTTTTAGTTCAGATGAAAGGTCTGCATCTTGCAGCATAGGCCTTGTGATTATCCTGACAGTCTTCTGTGGATAGTGGATGGATATATACAG
Source organism: Lepisosteus platostomus (assembly GCF_059453375.1). Classification (NCBI taxonomy): domain Eukaryota; kingdom Metazoa; phylum Chordata; class Actinopteri; order Semionotiformes; family Lepisosteidae; genus Lepisosteus; species Lepisosteus platostomus. Next base: position 32,827,152 of record NC_142619.1, read on the forward strand.
ATGGAAAAAAGAAACACAACATTTTCTGGAATGAAATGGCTATAGAGGTATGAAAAATAATATCCAGAAACAAAAGCTGAAATTCTGTACTTTTGTCTCATATTACATTTTTAATCTGAACTACACATTTTGTTATTACACAGTAAAAATGACACATTTCACATTATTGTCCCAATATTTATGCTTCACGTTTTATATATTTAACCATAAAAAATCAACAGATTTAAAAATATAAATATCTTAGTAGTCTCTTCAAACCAGTGCTATTACAATTTTATAATATTTCTTGGTGTAGACTGAAAGAGAAAAAAAATGATACCTACAGTACAGTATTCGCAAAGACCTTTTTAAATCTTTATCCTGACTGACCACTACAATAGAGGTCCACATCTTCAGTTGTAACCATCATTCAGCAAAAACAAATGTCCATATTGCCATATTCAGTCTTGACGAAATTAAACATTTTCTTTTCAGTGACTTAAGTATATATAAAGTTGAAAACCTAACATCTTTCTTTATTTTCTTAAATTAAAGACCAGGCAAAAGCTTTAGTGAAAAATGTTTTGTGTATAGTGTGAACTTTAATTCAGATATAGAGATTTCAGGAGAAAATTATGTAATGGTTATGTGTTCTCATATCTTGTTGTCTATCGGTAGGCAAAATTAAGAACGTTTGTTACACTTTGTTGCCGTATAATGGCTTCATAAACCCTATTATTAAAAGATGGCTTTATAATATCATGCATAATATTTTACAGGGATATCAAATTACATTGTTTGAATGTTACAGGCATCATACCAAATGCTCTAAGCAAAGCTAAAAATTAAACCTCTTATGCACGTGTTATGTCATTTGCACATGTGGTTAAAACATCTTGTGTACAAGTTATGAAATAAATATTTAAATACTTTTTAAAAAGCTTAAATAAATACTTGTGTTCTTTAAGAATCAATGGAAAGTTTTCCACAAAGTAGTGTATCATTATAAAATTAATCCTGACTACTGTGTGAATACAGTTCAGGTTCACTGGAGAACATATGATTATTTCATCTCAGGACAAACAACTGAAGAGACTGAAGGTCAAAAGCATGATTTAGAGAGCAAAGCCATTTGTCTAAATCACTGCTTTTACATTACAATCAGCTGGAAGTAAAAACACATTTACCTCCCTGTCAGCAACAGTCACCTTCATCTATCCACCACTATCAAGTCTGCCAGCTTATTTCAAACAATATAGCAACAGAGCTTGACCCATTTTGCTCCATGCTATGTGTTTCAAACTGTCTTGTATTGGAGCACACTATGGAGAATATGCACATTGGCTATGTTACAGTCAAGAAATGACAACTCATCAGGACATTTTCTTAAGATGGATACAATTCAAAAGGAGCACAGCATGGCATTTCAATAAAAGTGCATTATTTCCTCAAAAAAGCACATGCAGCATAACAAATGTCAGTAGTCATACAGATGTGACAGTAATGGACACCAGGCACCATGTGGGATCTTTTTACCTTCCCTTAAATGCACTATACACAATTGTAACACTAAACAATAAGTCCATTAAATAGACAGCCTGCATCACAGTGGTAATATTAGTGATACAACACAAAATGCATATGCTTGGTAAGAAATTTTATAACAGGCATGCTCTAATGGACAATTTGTTTCATTCGCTTCTTTTTATAAAACAACAGAAACAAGGTTTGTGCATGTTCTTTTGCCACAAACATGGCAGCTGTTAATAGTGGAATATTGTACCCATAGCAGTATGACGTGCAGTTCAATCCATTTTTCAGGCTTCAGTTAAGATAAGCCCATTCAATTGGGTTGATTCAATTGCCGTACTACATTTAAAGATTTAAAGGAAAAACAATGTTACTACATAACAAAGTATTTTCTGCATAACATAATAAGTTGGTGATAACAAGCAGATGCATATTTAGTGAAATATTACAAGTTTTAAACTAATATTATAAAAGTATTTCCTAATGTCAGAATAACACAGTAAAAATGGCAGGAACTACATCATAAAAAATATGGGCTAAAAACAAGCTGCAGCAAAGTTCTGCGAAGTTCTGTGTCAAAATCCTATGGAAAGGTTCAGTAGTTGAAATCAATATGTACTGTGAGGTTGCTATGAGGTGCCTGAGGTCTAGGGACAATAGGCAAAAAAAAGTATGCCAATGAAAATAAATTTTCCATGGAAATGTTTATGGGGTGCATTAATTATAATAAATCACAGACAATCTCTGCTTTAAGAAACAGGCTGGAGTTCTGCACTGAATAGGAAAGAGAAGTCCAGGGTTACCTATGCTTATATTGACATAATATTTAGTGAGGCAGAAGCAATGTAGAAACTGGTAGTGAGTAACCACTTGAGTAGCTGATGCTTACCAATTAGCAGAAAGGTTGACAAAAGAGTAAAGTCATAAGAATATAGACTTGTAGGGACTAATATCAATTCAAGGTTGATGAACTGAATATAAATGCATTATAGTGGAAAAATGAGTATTCCTAAAAAAACTCCTAAGAAATGCGGGTAGAAGCGGGGAATTTGGGGTCTAAAACAGCACCAGTTTGGTGCCATGACACGTGGACTGTAAAACTTGAGTCCGAGACCCAATGCAGACTGACTTAGGGCAGAAAGGGAATGGAGCAGGAAAGAGGACTGGGAAGGGGAAATAGACAAAATAACAAAGACAATCTGAGGTGGGTTGGGCAATCAACCAGAAAAGGAGCAGAAAGTAGGAAAAGAGGAGAGCTGAGAAGGCATGTAGGAGGAAAAGTGGATAAGGTAGACAAAGGAGAGAAGAAGAAGTGGCTATGGATGTTCTACACCTGCAGGGAAGTTGAGGACATCAGAAAAGACAAAAGCAAAGAACAGGCATTATGGTGACACCAGGGAGCCAGTTATTATGAAGAATATAAAGACGTGTTAGTACAAGTACACACAAGTACAGTATGATGTTAGCACAAGTATGATGTAGGACAAGGCAACATCATACTTCGGTGTCCTTAACCAATAATCCACTATTGAGTTCCTGATATCAAACTTTCCTGATAAAAGCCATGAGGTTCTTATATCTGTAAAGAGCAATTCAGAATAGCATCATAACAAATGAAACACATGCTTCCTTTTTATTCTAAATATGTTTTTTGTTTTTTCAAATCAGGTTTGGTTTAAATGACCTTCTGAGTGGGTAGGAGCACAGTCATTTGTTTTCACAGTGGGTATGTTTTTATTCTGGCAAAAGTAAACATTGAACAGTATAATGAGAAACAAAATACTTATGTATACTCTTATTTCTTATTCACAGCAGCAGGATGAGTGCGGACAGAAAGGATGGACAAAGAGGGCATAGAGAGTGGGGTAAAGGGTCCACGGATGCATGCTGTGAACAGGACAGTACAAGAACGGAAGGACGACATGAAATCTTGAACAAGCAAGTTGTTTTCAAGGTGTTGGGACATTGGACTGATTGGACTGAAGAAGGCTGTAAAAAAGATGTACTTGGAAGAAGACACAGGACCAATCCTCATGCAGGAACATCAGAGGGCAAAATGCTGGAAGACTGGAAGAGCTTTTTTACTTTAGGTTAAGTTTCACTTTGAAATCAGTAGGAATTCCATGGCTTAGCTGGATTTATCATGTTTAGAAAATTGTAGTTTGGTTTCCTTTGAGCAGACAGAAAAAAGAGAAGCCACAGAGGACAGTAAACCCTGTCTGGTGAAAACAAATACCAAATGCAAAAACAGAATGTCTGTGAGAAAGAAACGCAAAAGAGGCTACTCAGCAGCAATATATTTATGCCTATTAAAGAGTCTTTTGTAAGAAAAGCATTTAATCCATTAAATTTGTAGAAATTCAAGTTCCATTAAGTTTTTAGCCATCATTGTCATTCTATCTTGCTTTAGATTTTTTTGAGAACAGGACAAAACAAAAAAAGGAAAGTTTTTCTCCAAGCCGCCTCCAAAAATGTAATACGTATAATGCCAAATTTACCTTTTAATGTAGTAGCCTTGATTTTATGAAGGTTAGATTCCTAGCATTAACATCTGAGCATCTACTGTAGAAATAGATGTGATATCTGTTTCTAATTTGTTTTACTGTTGTCCTGGACATCCCTCATCCCCCCAATCCCACCAGACTTAGGGTGTTTTGCATGAGCTCCGTATTTTAAATATGACCTATATTGTCTTTGCTTTGCAGCGTGGAATTAACCTCTGCTCATTGACAAATGGACACGGCATTGACACAGCATTCAACTCCTACCACTACCTGTGTAATTGGTTCTTTTGCAGTCCCTCAGCGAGATCTGCAATCTGGGGACCAGGCAGGCAAAACTCCATACAATACCTTTACGGCTTAAAAAAGCAGCATGGTCATTTTTATTTATTGTTTACATTTATAGTACAATACATTTTTTCTAACTCAGTTTTATTTTTTAATGCGTAGAAGAATTTGGTTTTAGAATGGTTCAGATTCAAAACATTTGGAAATGGATGTCAATGCTCTATTTATTTCTTATAGTGTAAGAAATCTTTCTTCTCTATGCTTCACAAGACAGCAAACTTTGGGACTGTCATCAGCAGATTTTAAAATTTGTCTATTTGTGAAAAAAATCATTTATGTTATTTAAATTTCCTATACAAGACTATACTGTATGTCAAAGTTCTTTACTCCAGCTTTTCTGATCTTAATCTTTATTCATGTTACATCATTTGTATATTTTAATTCCAAGAAAGAAATATAGCCATATACCGTAGAGTTTTGAGAGTGAACTGACAGAATTTGAACTGATTTTGTTTTGATTTCCTAATTTATTGCTGTGTTAAAACTGAAGTATCTCAATGTTTAATGTATCAGTGTATTTAAACAGAAGACTGCATTTGTGAATAAATAATTCTAAATAATTTAATTTGTTTATCTTTATTTTTTATCTGTATTTTATACTACATTGTGCACATATAACACTTAGAAAATTCAGACATTACAGGAGATGTGTATGGGAGGCTGTAAGGTCCACATTTTAACTTTTAAGTTGTTCGTAGTAAAAGTTTTTAATGCATTTGATGCTTTCTAAAATGTGAATGTTTTCTGAGGTAAAAGCAATTGAATGAATGAATAAACAATTAGTTCAAAAGAACAAACAATACATTTTTGGCATAATATTTTTATTTACAAGATTATTTTGGACATTTGATCCATTTGGGAGAAATTTAATATAAAACATTTTAATTGTGTTTAATATAAAATCTGTTTCTGCACATTTAATTAAAAAATATTTTTTTAAAGGCATGTTGTTTTAATGTTGTTTCAGATTTAAACAACTAACCCAATTATTTCAAAACTCTAATAACATTTTTAATTAAAATTGTAGATGCAAATGAGCAAAACACTTAAGACATAGACCTTATTAAAATATGGCCAAGCTGTCACATTCTGTTGCCCTCTGGATTTACTCATTAAAATGGTATAAAGTTACAACAGTTGGCAAGCACAACTGACTATTCCAAAATTTTATTTTCACAATAAAACACCTTATAACCAATCAGTCTCAAATATAAATGCCCTGCAAAACCAGGAAAAGACATGTATCTACAAATTTGAGAAACAAGTGTAGTAAAACAGTAATATTACAGCAAAAACATTATATATAAAAAAAAGTGAATATGTGAATATTAATATTTAGGTTTATGTGTATAATACATATGGCTCAAAATATTTTTCAATTTTCAAAAACTATCTAAGAATTATGAAAAAACTGTCTTAGATTAAAGAAGCAGTATTTGTTCTTATTTTCATTAACAATGGGACACAGATTTTTAATGATCCTATAATTAGTGGCCAAGGGAGTTCTAAAGTACAAAAAAATGAATGGTAAATTATTCACAGGAGTCTCATGAAGCCAAACCAAAACCCTAGATAAAGAAAATTATACTTTTAATGTCAGAGTCACAGAAGTAAACATCTAAGTTAATTAGTCACTTGTTGTCATTACAAAAGATTAAAGAATCATGCTCAATAGCTGGATGTAGTTATGTAATCTAAAGTTTAGCCTGTGCACATGGGCATACTCAGAAGGGCCCACATTAAATACATTACTATACTTTGATTAGAGAATATTAAATGTGAATTGAATTTATAAATATATACAAACATCCATTACTCATAGCCATGTTATCCTATACAGGATTGACAGTGAGTCAGAATTTAACCTGCCACACCTGGAGGACTCTCTGGCTCCATGCAGCAGATAAATACTGACCCTGCAAAACATTGTTTCCTGGTTTGAAACTGTCACCTGACCAGTTGTCTTTAACCAATTAGATATTATGGAGTACAGCAGTTCATTTCCAACAGCTTTGGTGGAGTGAAGTTCAGACTGGAAACTCAATCTTGTCTGACCATACTACTCTTTGAGAAGCTTACAAAGTAAGACAAAAAGTGTCCATTTAAAACATGATGGCTGATCTTGTGACAAAACAATTTAGCAATATTTAGCACTTTTATACATAGTAATATTATGCAAGCTTTAGCACTGACCTTCCTGCTGCATACAGTCAAGTCAAAGTTTGGAAAGAAAAAGCCGAAATAAAAATACAATGAAAAAAATATGTGTGGAATGTTTGTCATGAATATACATTACCAGCTATTTATTGTCAGGACAGTCATACAGTAGATATACAGTATATAAAATGTCAAGTTTCATGTATACTAATAAATGCATGAATAGAAATACATTTTAAGTCTGAATAGGTTTACTGGTGTGAAATGCAATATGCTAGCTTGAGCACTTTTTCTGAGTAATTTCTCAATCATTTAACGATTTGCTCTAAAATTACAATCGTAAATTGTGAAGGAAGCTCATATAAGAACATTTTTGTTTCAGAGCAAAACTGAAACTTATGGTGAAAAGTATACAATGACTAAGGTCAAATGTAATTAAACTTGCTTTTGTTTCAAGGTAAGGACGTTGCTTTGATTTTGTAATATTGTTTATACTTCACAAAATACTGTAAAACATTTCTTTCTGTTACCTCTGCTCAGCTGTTTACATTTTAGTCCAATTAATATGAATAACTTTTATTCACATTTAAGAATTTTTAAACTTTCTGACACACCAACACTCTACATTAGTTATCCTAAAAAACAAGAATGAAAAACTCTGCTTTAGAGATGAATAAGGAAACTTCCATACACATGAAACATGCAGTTCCTTTAACTAAATTTGGTCAGTGCCCAATAACAGGGTTTTGTTTCAACACAAAGGAATTCAGTGGTGACGATGGGTTGGAAAGCTATAATTCTTTCTCGTCAATCTACAGTATGTTTGTCTATGTCTCCTGCTGTCTTCTTTACTGTTTCTTGCTTTGGATCCACCCCCTTTTAATATTTTATGTGGCTACATTAGCTGCTGGACAATTTCAACCAGTCATCTCTAGTCTCCTCACACTTGGGTTCTACGTAAATGATTGAGGTCACTTTATAAAATATTGCTTATTGGCATTTTTAACACACCTGTGTATACATAACTCTCCATATAGTGTACAGATAACACATTTTAAACCCTATTTTAAGATGCTAGTTTTAAAAAAATCATTTTTTCTCAAATAATCTCTTAACATTTTATGTGCATAATACTATGTGATTTAAGAACTCTCTTAGGCCAATAGCTGCTTAGGGAAGATCTTCACTGTTATAAAAAATGTATAAATAATAATAAGGGAGATGCTAGAGTACATGATTCCTTTTTTTTTAAATGTAACCATGCCGGCTGTATTTCAAGTGCTATTCAAATTTAATGATAGAGGCCACAGGACTTGCTCAGTCTTTCAGTATTTACTTGAAGGTATTTTTTTAAATGATATCTGCTCTTGAGGTAGGATATTACCTGCAAAACAATTTATAAAACTTTGCATTAACATTTTCCATTCTGCTGTGATACATTTATGTGAAGAAGAATTATTCAAACAAAAAACACTTAGAATTATTCAAACAAAAACATTAGTAAGAGAGTTGATTGGTCTCAGATAATGGAATTATATAAATTATTGAATGTCAAATGCGGTTAAAATCAGAAAAGAAAAACAGAAAGGATCCAATATTCTCCACTCATCAAAAGAACAATACCTTTGTGCCATTGACCTGTTGGAGCAACACCTCAGCTGGTTTTGCCAGCAATGGAGCTAAGCCCTATTAAGTGATGAAACAAAGTTTTTTGTAGACCACCCAGATGGACATCAGCAGGTTGCGATATAATTTTTGTGTACAACAGACAATGAATTGGAGAGATCCAAGTGTGAGTCTTGGCAGGAGTATCTAATTGCTACAAATCTCCATTTATAATGATCAACGGCAACCTGAATTATGCAACAATGACCAAGGATTCAATTCCTGCCAATCCTGTAGGCTCATCCTCACTTTGCAACATTCCAGAAAAAATACCTTCATGCTTCTTGTATAAAATTAGTTTCTTGGTTATCCTTCTTTCCAGTCTTGAACAGACGTGATGACAGGGATAATGCATGGTAACTGGGACACTTTGAGCAGGCACTTGCTTTCTCAGGCTTTATGAGAAGAATGGGATATGAAAGTAGAAAATAGAAACTTCAAACCGGTGCAAAAATTGTATGATATATGGATTTTGATAGTTAGTTTGATATGTTTCTCAGAAGCTACTAGGCTGTGACTTTTACAGTAGATCCCTTGTCAATCCACCATTTTGATGACAAATATGAAACAGGAATACTTTAGGAACTCTGTCACATTTGTGCAACAGAATGTATGTACAAGTTACAAAAACATGACAAAAATTAATTGCCCTTATAAATGATAAGATTCTTTTAATGTGCAGTGTAGTTTAAAATATTGTTTTATTTTACATCAATATTTTGCTCATCTTGGATAACTTAAAGACGAATCACTAGCAAGGGAAATGATCTAAAAGTCCATAAGGTGATAAGAAGTCTTTTTAATTTTGAGGGTTGGCATCCACAAATAACTAGTCACTATTACATACTGTACCTGGATTTTCTGCATTTAATAATTTCAATATAGCATGATAACTGTTGGTTTAAAACCATTGTGTCATCCTGCAACTTAGTTATATTGGCAGGCATACAGATTAAAATAAGGTATATATGGCTATGTCTCACAATTGAGGATCTCAGCTTTATACAACTAATTTAGAAAGTTTTTACTTCCCATTTACTGTATAGTAATATATGTATAGGGAGAGCATGCTGGGATATGATCACAAATAATAACTGTTGTTTTTAAATATCAAAGAAAATATCTTTCAGTGTGTTATACATATTCAAAGTACACCATTCCTCATGAACCATTAAACCACAATAATGGCACTTTTATTTTTATTTCTGGAGAGGAAATGTTAAATGTTTAGAAGGTCATCAGTGTATTGGTTTTCAAATTTCAACTACAGTATCATTATTGTAGATTGTATGTGTAAATTGCATGTAAATTAAGATATACAGTGTAACAAATTAGCATGCTGCGTTTCCCTGTTTTATTAATTCTTTTTGATTAATTAATCTATAATATTTATATTTACGACATCTCAAACTTTTTTTAAGAAAGAAAAAAAAAACAGTGACAAAATTTGGGGGCGACGTCAAATTTAAAGGTGTACTTAACATGGGCAAAGGATATGGCACAGTCTTTACCCTACATTCTACATCTGCTACACTTCTTAGCTGGACATACAGCAGTTTATGAAATGGGAAATGGGATGTTAGCTCTTGTTAATTAAGCACAGGTAATGTCCATGAAAGTCAGTGCTTAGGGTTTATGACGTGGGGCAAAGCAGAGCTAAGTGTCTTTTTCATAGATATTAAAATGATAGACTGAGACTAATTGATCACAGTTTGATAATCAGATAAGGAAGTATTCTTGAAGATATTGTAGTGCCCTCATCAGTCAGTGACAGGGCACCAAGCAGATAAGCAGTGGGCCAGGTGATGTCAGCCTTGGAAGAGCATGCTCGGATAGATGGGAACTTGTCTGGGATATTAGGGAACAATCGGGGACATTGCTAACTCCAGGGACTTGGGGGGAAGAACAGGGGTTTGTGTACATGATATTCGTGTGGCCCACCCTGCATGTTTATTTCCCCATGCTACAATATTTTGAACCAAAAAAACTAAATGATTAAATTTTCTTGTATAAAATTTGGTAAGTAAATAAGCCAACTTTCTGCAAATGTTGGAAAAAAAAGTATTATTGGAAATTTAGAAGGACTGTGTATTTTTTCTTGTTTTATAAGGGCTGAAGTTATTTTGAGACCAAGAAAACTGCTATAAGAAAGAAAATACTGCATTTGCTTCACCAATGGATTGAGGTCATCCTCCTCCTGAACTTTATCCGAACAGCATAGGAATCAAGCTTGCACACCTTCTTGATGTTTGTAACTTTGCAACTATTCCTCCAACCTACTGTAACACTGTCCCTGGAGTAGTTTCTGCTCCCCCTCTCCTTAAGCCAGCCTGCTAGCCCATCTGTCAAGATAGTCCTCTTCCTCGTCGGACAACTACAGAATGATCAACCAATGTTGTCTTTCCAAAATGTATCTTTGATATCCCTTGTAAAAAATATATTATGCTTGTTAGTCAGCAGGAATCAGACATGTCTTAATATAAAACGTTTATGAGTTGACAATGTACATTTTTTACATATGTACCTTGATTAGAGTACATTTTAGTTAGTAATTAAAACATAATTACTGTATACCATTTTCACCTGTCAGGTTCCTTCAATGAAAATAATGTAATTATTTATAATGGCACAACTGAGCACTATTGCTTCAATAATAGTGGTGACTATTTGTCTTTTAGTGTGGAGTTCTCTGTGTTGAGCAGGAAAAAGAAAATAAACTTAGAAATCAGCAAAAAGAAAAGTAAAAAAGCTGTAAATGGACTTGCTGTGGAGAGTAATTTGCTGAAACATTGAACCAGTGATGTGAATGGGTTGCTCAGTTCTTAGTCAACAAACATACAGTACCGTAGCTCTTTTATCTCGTATTTTAAGAACAGAGTACTTTAGAGATAGTTATTAAATTTCCCCCTTAATGTTATTTTGATCATAGAGTGCATGTGGTGATAACTAAAGGCATACATCAATTTTTAGGATGTGTGGAAAGCCTACAAGAATGAAGACATGCTGTTGTTTGCTTGGTTATACAAAAGATCAAAGGATCTCATTCAGCCAATTGTTGAGTGATTCAAGGGAAATGGCTTATTAGAGAATTAGTTAACTAGAGACTTTGCCTTTACCATAGAATATGGTACCATGGAATACCATGGTACAGTATATGATACTTGTAAAGAGATATCTGTGAAACATGTATACTTAGTACTACTTTCAAACTACTTCAAGGTGCTTCTGCTTAACATATAAATGGATATACATACTGTACTCACACATTTTATATTTATACTGCTAGTTCCTGGTAATCTAGCAGTATATATACTGTATTTTTTCAAGACAGACATGCAAACTAACATCTTCTGGTGATGTTTCCACTCCTGCTGAGTCATCAACTAGGAAAGTAGAGGTTAATTTTCCTCCCGCCAAATGAAGCGAATAATCAGTCATCAGAGGCTGAATTCTCTGCAGTAAATAACTTCTGAGATGCTGAGGGACAACAGCAAGAATCACACACCTCTGTACACACCATCTGTCCACAAATTAAGAAAAGTTACAAATGTGTCAAATTTTCTTGTATTTTGTATACATGCACATTTGTTGGAATAAAATACTCTTTAGATGAGCAACTTAGCCAATGGTTTTGGCAATTTATATACAAGTACACTATGTACACTTCAACACACTCCATATGCAAAAGACAGATGCATTCTTAATGAATGTAAAATCAGATCAGACATATGCATCTCACTGAGGAATTCTGACTGCATTAATTTTACAACATAGTACTTCACCAATTAAACAGTAGTATGAAGTGATAGTAGGGGTCTGTGTTATTATGAATAAAGAATATGATTACCATACTAAACATAAACTCTTAGTGTTAGTGGTGGTAGTAGTTGTAATTCTCCTTTATCCAAGACAACTTACAACCAAGGAATTCCAAAAAAACAAAAAGCAATTCAGTAAGATGAATAAATGTCAAATATTATAAATGCTTTATACACTAACTAAAACAAAAGCATTCACATAATCACATTACATACATACAGTATAAATCACATTAGCACAGGAATTGTAGCAATACAAGATCTAAAATACATACTGTATTAAAGAAAATACAAGTTTTTTTAAAGTTTGGAAATGCAATTGGGAAAATTGGAAATGCAATGAGAGGATTTAAAAAACAATATTAGTTTTCTTTCACTGTAATGAAAAAGGTATTTAATTCACCAATACCTTTGCATCCCTAAATAAATACCATTTTCCTCCTTAAGTGACATTATTGAGAAAGTTGTTGAAATTTAAGAACAGCCATATATGTCTTTCGTCATGTAAGAAACCTGTGTACCTGGGGTAGCTGCTCAATAAAACAACTTAAAGTGCTTGTCTGTTAAATAAATTTGAAATAAACCTCTTTAGAATTTATCTATAAATGTATATACAGTACAATATTTAATCCTTTCAGCAAACATGTAACAGTGTGACAATATTACATTTCACCCTATTCCCCTGTTGTAAGTTGTAAAAGATGTTCAAAAGCAAGCTTCATAATTTGCCTTTTAAAATTCTGAAAACTTAGATTACTTGTAATTCAGGCAATATTATAGAGATTTTCATTTTCTTATGAATCCAATATTAATCTTTGAACTTATCTACTTTCCATTTATATCACATACAGCAAATGAGGCAGAACGGAAACTTATGAAGAGGTACTGTAATGAGATTAGAGTCATTTCATGCACAGATTTATGATGCAACATTCAAAATAGCAATAAATAGGTGTATAATAGAATTTTACATTGGATTAATATTTGTTATTATAACTGCTTTACTGTATATCCGTTTAGAGACAGTACTGAAATTACAACTATTTTTTAATTCCATGTTTTCTGCTGTATATTCACGCAGTTTATTTAGTATAAAAGATAGATGTATATCATCTCTCTGTTAGCATGCTTTATATTGACACTTTTATAGCAGTAAGCTTCACTACAGAATTAAGACTACACTTACAGTATGTCCTTGTCTTTCTTTCTCCCTCTATTCCCAGTAATTTCAAGGACTCTTTAAGGAGACAGAGAGCTATGTTTTTGAAAGGAAAAAAAAAATCTAAATATACTGCTTGTATGTGCTAATCTGACCCAGGAAAGCATGCAACAGATCACAGGTGCATCATTAATGTCCCTCAGAGCTTTATGTGTCACTTTACATTTAAACACTTTCAAAGCACAGCAGAACAGTTTTCATGCTGTTTATGGAGAAATGGTCACACAGAGTTTGATTTCTTCACATAGTGTACTCCAAAGAAGACTGCCAGTTGGTGCCTTGGTGTACTATATTCTGTTTCTCTTTTATAAAAGATTTCTAAGCAACAGCTTATCAGGTGTCAACATTTTCTTGTTATTGTGATTTGGACATTACCTGCATTAAAGCCCTAGTGTTATGTTCCGCTAGCTGTACCAAAGCATCAGAGAGATGAAAATAGCCTATGGGTTTCTCATTGTGCTTCATTTCGTTCACATAGCAACAAGAACTTGCAACCTCTGGAGGCACATCACCAGGGAATTCTGGGAAGCTCAGCTGTCAGTGCTGGCAGCCATTCAGGCGCAACACGCGAGCAGGAGGCAAGCAAACCCTTTCTAGAGTTTTTGTGTGGTTGTGTTTGATCTTTGAAAATAAGAGTGTTTTTTTTTCACTCATGCCCCTTTTTGTCAGAATGTTTAACCAGGTTAAATTATTACAGAAGGGATAAGGAAATACCAATGCATATAAAGGCCTGCTATCACAACGTTACCAAAGGAAGATTTGTAAATGTATTTAGTGGTGTTTTTCACCCAATGTTTTTTGGTGGTGAAGAAATGAAGTGAAGAAAGATCAATCCTGTCAATCTGTCATCAATACACACCAGAAGTGTTCCAACATATGCAAAACCACACTTTTTTCTCCATAAACGTCATAATTAGGCACTCTAGCACTGCTAGAAGTCAATGCGGTAGAAATGCACAGTGAACAATTTCTTCTTTTAATTACAGCATGTTCTCTTTATTTACAGTACTTCACATTTTTGGAAGGCTGAGAAAACCATTCCAGGTCCAGTCTTCATAAAAATTCATAAATATTTGTAATATTTGTTCAATCACTTTAACATTTTTATTCAAGGTAATCGACATTTTAGAGAAGACCTAGGAAGCTACAACTAGAGGAAATTACTTTTGAAGCATTATTTCCTGTTTTTATTTTAGATATTTCATTCTAGTGTGTGTATTAAGACATACAAAAATCTAAAGGTTCAAACAGCATATCCAAGGGGTTCTCTTTAATTCAAGATCCTAACCAGGTCTTTACTATGTAGACTTTCCAAATTAATTCAAGATATTAAAGGTATATCCATAGCTGTCTCTAAAGGGGAGCATTAACATGCCCCCCCAAAGAATTTTCTAATAAAGTGGAAAAAAATGTTTTCGCAATTTGTTTTAAAGATTGAAAAATATTAAACTAATCTAACATTTCAATGAAAATTTCTTTTTCTGTTATGATGAATGAAAAATCGTAGCTAGGCTCTGTGTCTCATCTCAGGTTTCAGTATGGGAATTTATAATGCAACACACAAGGTGGTTTTGAAGCCAGAAATTGTTTAATCTCATTTCATCAATCAGAAAGCTAGGCTAAGAGTAGTCTAAATAATGGATATAAGAAAGGACCATCTTCAGTCACCAACAAAGGGGTGGCTAGTAGTGGGGAAAAAGAAAATAGAGCAGAAGTGAGGGAAGCCGATAGGGTGTTCGACATCGACAACGGCAGAGGTGCACATGCTAATTCCAGCCATGCTAATATTCCTGTTAAAGACAGAGCTGGCTTAACCAATAAAGACTCCTGTCCGGTCATTTGTGGACCACTGCCGCTTCCCCCTGATTACCTAGGGATAGAAAAATCTAACCAGAATGTTCTACATTGATACCCTGCTGTCTATTTCAGGGTAAGAATCACTCTTTTGTATCTTCGTGGTACCGTAATCAAGAATGGCTCAAGTATAACGTCAAAGCCGATGCAGCATTTTGCTATAGCTGTAGGAAGTTCAACAGTGTCTGCGCAACTGACTCTACTTTTACAGTTAGGGGGTACCATGACTGGAAACATGCCACACAGAGAGACAAAGAGTTTTATAAATACTCCACTTCAAAGGAACGTTTAATCTGCATGGCTGTATGGAACATACATGATACATGAGCCCAGATATACAAAATGAATTGATTGGCACACTGAGTAATGTAGTGACGGAGGCCATTGTACAAGAAGCAGGGGAATCATGGTGCACCATTAAAGCAGATGGAGCATGAGATCCCACGGCTTGTGAAAACATATCCATTGTCATTCGCTTCGTATCTGAATCAAATGAAGCAACAGAGTGCATTCTTGCCTTAGCTACTCACAATACTACCCACGAGACATTGACAGACACAATAATAATGGAGTTGACAAGCTGGACTGAGTACATCAAAGATATTAAGTCAAGTATATGACAGAGCTTCTCTAATGTCCGGGAAGCATGGTGGCATTCAGAAGCTATTATAAAAGAAATTGGGCCGAGAAATAAACTATGTACATTGCTTAAACCACTAACTACACCTGGTGGTTGTACACTCACTGACAGCAGAAAAAGCAGTTATAGATTTTTTCTATATTTGTAACTCTTTGTATACATTTTTCAGAAAGCCAACTGTTGCAGTACAATACAAGGGCCAGCAATTAAAATGATTGCTTGATCAAAGATGGACTGGCCATTTAGCCACTGTATCTGCTATCATCACATCTTATAAGGACATCACTTCCTTCTTGTCCGAGATTGACCAATGGTGCAGCGCGGAGATCAGGATGGAGGCCATTGTTGTGGGAAATTTCTAAGGCAAAGTTAATTTTCATCGCTCACCTTGTACAAAAGGTGCTGAAGCTATTTGACTCCCCAAACAAGCTCCTAAAGGGAGAGGACATGGACCTTTTGATGGTATTGGGGCTTGTGGCAAGTGCTAGTGAAGTGTGTTCTTAAACTCCATAATGAGACCGAATTCGTTGAGCTGTGGCATACTGTCACCGGTGCCAGCGCTCCTGCAGCTTCAAAACTGCGACGCACAATCAATAAGAATATGAGCCAGTACGTGGTTGAAGGCACAATTGGACACAAGGATAATGATGAGACAGGCCTACGGAGGCTATTCTACAGTATGGTTGACATCATGGTTGGAAAGTTGAATCAGCGTTTCAATGAGCGCAACACGCAGCTTGCTCACGCACGCACAGCTCTTGATACAAAGAGTGACAAATTTCTGGATACAAAACCTGTTAAACACATCATGGACCTCAACCACAGTTGAGGAAGAGTATGTTATGGCAAGACAGTTTTTTCACAAACAAATGGATAACGAAAAAGAGAGCAAGTGGACAATTAAACAACTCCTCCTAACACATTACAAAGCACTGGAAGCCATACCAAGTGTTCAAATTGCCATGAACCATGCTTTAAAATGTGGTGCTTCCATGACCATGTGTGAGAATTCCTTTTCAGTCATTAAGAATGTTTTTACGGACCACAGACGTGTCATGCGTCATGTGTGCAAGGCCCAGCTCAATCAGCTTGCCTTCAAGGAGATTTAGTTCTGACACACATCGTCTTCAACTTTTCTAATAGTGAGTTAACCTGTTTACTTCTGTATTCTATGAGCACCGTTGACTGTTGATGATGATTAAAATGATTAGCACTTATTCAGATTCACTAGTTCCTATGGAGTTTACACAAGGAGGTGCTGATGAAGTAGTGTTTTGAGCTGCGGCTGTTGCAGGCTGAGCGATTGTGGCATGTGGAAGGCTTCTTCACACCTGAAGAAGGGTCCACGGCTGAAACATTGTGTTTTCTTTCTTCTTTTTCCAGCATGGAATAAACCTATTACTTGTACATTTGACTTTGCCTCCTATATTGTAGTGTTGATTAGGTAACTATCATCTGTAGAGTCATGTGTCTCAAACGGGGGCTCAAACCCAGCCCCCCAGGTTAAAACCAAATGCCCATTTGAATTGTTCTGGCAACGGCCCTGGGTATCCATTCCAGGAGGACATTGACCTTGACTTCCATATGGGGGAGGGGTGGATAAGGGATTTTACATTTTTGACAAGTGTTAAAATAATTTTGTCTATCTTGAAGAAGCATAGGTTCTGAAGAAAACTAATGGCCTTTTTTATAAATGGTGTCACAATATTTGCACCTGTTGTCCATTGGAAAAAAAACAACAATGGGTGAATTTATATTATAAAGACACCTCTCAGGCAATTTAACATATTTCTGCCTACCATAAAAACATGGTTTCAAATATAAAGAAAAACAACTTAATAGTGCATCTTAATGGGAATACCAAGTTGTGTAGTTTCCTACTACTTCTACTACTATTAATGAAAACAGTGTTTGCTGTCAACTCCGTTACAGACATACTGTACAGTACATAATTTAGAAATGTGTTTGGGTCTCTACAAATCATTTCATTGATATACAGCACTTTTTAGGCCTTTGACACATTTTAAACATCTTGACACATTCCAAAGAGAAACTTTGATTGAACATCTATGGAACATGGAACTGCCTTTTTCTCACAAAAGTCTCACTTAAAATTAAAATTTGTATCAATTTGAGCAAATTATAAAATATATATTTTTTGTATAACACAAACCAAACAGTATAGATGTAATTAAAGAAAGCCGAGTAGAAGAAGGCTGACTGAAAAACTACACCCGGTGAGTATGAAGTGTGTGCCAAAAATGGGTGCTTGGTTTGCACTAAATTATTTTTTTTTCTGTGTAGTCAAAAGGGGAAGGCTTTTCAAATAACACAACTGTCAAACTGTATAGAACAAAAATAAGTGTTAATGTGTCAATATGGAAAGATTTTTTAAATTGTTTAAAAACTTATATTAAAGCTAAAAAAGTAAATATTTAAAATACATAGTGGTTTACAAAGAAATATTCAAAATTGTAAGAATTACTCATTCTAATCATTAAGATAGAATGATTTTAATTTTTCTACAATGTGAGTTCCAATGTCCACTATAGTACACATTTCATTACACATTTCAGTAAAAATATGCAACAACTGTTTTCAAATTAAATTTTTCTGATCAGTCTTAGTGGATAAGCACTGTAAGAGTCCCCAGAATTCTCTATCAATTTCGTTTTTTGTTATTACAAACAGGACACAATATAATAAGGTGTTTGCAATATTTAAACACATTAAATTTTAATGTTGAAGATGTATTCATTAATTAATGAACAACTGTTTTTTTCTAATAGTAGTATTAACAATGAATGCCTTTATGATTTATTACAAAATGCAAGATGGTTTTCTCGTGTCTTCTCTGGTTGCTGCCATCGGTACCTAAAAGAGATTTTGTCCACAGTTTCTTATATTGTACTTATTCATAATCTATTTTAAAAAAGACACTGGATTGGAAAGCTGCTAATATGTTAATATGATATTTCAATCTTCTTTTCCTTTGGGTGTTTGTGGTTTAAAACTTTTAACAATTACCTTTCACTTTCTATTTATAATATCTAAGTACAGATGTGTAGGTAATGTATACAGTGCCTGGTCAGAAGTAAACGGACTTGCAAAAAAAAAAAGTAAAGTACTTTCTGAGGGATTAACAGCAACAGGTGCTCTAAACTGTAAACAAAATCTAAAAGTGCACTGAACAGACAGGTAAAACAAGAGACACAATTCACACTAGGCACTGCGATCTCATAAATCTACAAGACTATGCAAGTCATATATATTTGTAGAAGTATTAAAATTCTTCAGAAGTGGGCTGTGTTATTACAAACATTCAGTGAGAAAAAAGTAGAGAAGACCCCTACCGCAGGGTCAACAGCCTCTATTTCCATAGAGAAGACCCCATCGCCAAATTGTATTAAGTACTCCCCATATGAGCCAGTCTAAAATATTACCCCTCAGGCACAATGCCACAATATTTATATACTGTATATCAATATATAAATATGTTCATACACACACGATCCACATGTTTTGTCTGCATAATTTCTTCTTGTTACATTTCAATGTTATTTGATTATTTTTTAACTGTGAAAGTTTTACTTTACTCTCTACAGTACATATACTCAATTACAGTACTTGCCCTGAGGACTGTACTAAGAAAAAGAATCCCTTAGATGGATATTTTACAATTCAAATGCAAGACACTAACACTCCTTCTAAATCACTCCACGCGGAAATGTTAATTAGCCTGTGCCTCATATGCTGTGCCAACCACTGCTTCTAGTGCTACGTCTGAAACCACGAAACCTTGTACAAAATGTTATTCCAAAACTGCATTTCAGTGCAAATATGTATTTGTCCTGATAATCAAAGTTTGGCCATAGCAGTTTATCATTTCATTTTACCTGACATTTCTGTACACCAGTAAGTCACTTAGTATTTTCCTTGTTAAAAGGTAGTTTACTACATTAGTATGGCCTGTATGATTTCATGTTAATTGAAAGTTGATGTGAATAATTACTCTAGAGATGTCCGTGCTTATGCATTTATCATCACATTTTGCACCTGTTTAAAATTAAAGCTGGAAAGGATGTAATCTGACTAAAAGCTGAAGATGTAGCCAGATGTCCGGGGAATCAAAAGGTCTCTAGTGAAAAATCTAAAATCTGTAAAATATATTTCTGTGCTAAGAAAACAGTTGGTTACCCCTACAATTAACAAGATTTTAAGCCACTAGGGTTCCTTGTGTGCTGCTAATAGACCCATGTGTTTTCTTTGATTTTTAAGATTCACTTGTGTGGTCTCTTGTATTTCACTTCCCATATTTGTATGCAAGGTGCCAATACATCTGAAAACATTAAGTGATACATTTCAAATTTCAGATGGGTAAGCTAATTACAAATAAAAAGCTAAGTGTACTCCACTCATTGGTTTGAGAGTATGGCGAATATATATATATTTTGTTTAAAAAAATGATGTACCTTTATGTAATATTGTTAGCAAAATCTATACAGGTTAGATTTTGTAGTTTAACATTCAATTTGTGTTCCTAAGTCAATTTTCGATATGCAGTATCTTCCCACTTATGAGGAAAAATTGACAAAGCCATGTTGCACAAACATAGGATTAAAACAACTTTGCAGGATATTGTAGAATTACATTTATGTGCTACAGTATATGCTGTATATATACAAGAAAATGTCACCAGAAATGAGTAGAAGATATTTCTTTTATTTGAATTTCTCATCTGTGTCACTGAAGTCTGGTGGTGCCACTGGGTCTGAACCAGCTTTGGCATTATTCCTATGGGTGCAGAAAGCAACAAGAAAATCCAAAGAAGGGATACTGTGACTTGGATACTATGACTAAGTGTGGTGGGGAGGCTTAAGAGTACTTTAATGACTCTAAATCTAGTCATAAAAGGCAAGATTTTTCTTTTTTAGTACTGATGTCATATACAGTAAGACACAGTCCTTCACAAGGATGAAAATATTTGTGTATGTTCAAAATATATTCAAGAATGATTAGTAGGTATCCTTTACAATAAAATAAGGAAATTATCTGTCAAAAAAGTCTGAGATAAAATTAAATTCAACCCTCCTCTTACTGTGAACGTCTTTTTTCTCTGCCCTTGCTCCACCTCCCAGCTTTTGCTTGTCTCTAAGGAGGACTTTTAAACTAAAAGCTCCCTGCCTGCTGCATGTAAAGCTGCAGGCAATCGCACACAGGTTTTGAGAGACAAAACCTATTGGGGAAGACTGTGGTAGTGAATTAATTGTCATGGATTTCAATACATTTATTGTAGAACTTTTGGTTTTCTGAACGTAATTTTCCCAGAAGGGATTTTCTGAAAACATTTTTCTTCCAATTAATTTAATGTATGTATACAGTGAATGAATAAAGAAAAGATTATCTGTAGCCCATTGTATTTAAATGAGCTTTTCTATATTAATAAATGAAGCAGTGCTGATTTGATTCCCCAAAGGTGTGGTGTCCAAAAAAATCTTCTTTTCTCCTGTGGTGACTAAATCCACAAACTACAATACTAATCTATTTTGAAATATTGAAAATTTGCTCTTACATTATTTTTAAAAATCAAGTTATATGGAAACATTGCTATTTTTGTATGTAACCTTTGTGAGGTCAATTACTCCTAAAAAATTAAATAACAGTTCTGGAAAAAATACGTATCCCAGGACAGCATAAAAATGCCTTTGAAGATGATGTGAGGAGTTTCTGCAAGATCTCACTCTTCCAAATTTTGGGAGTTTTCAACAATTTGCCCATCAAGACAATTGAATGAATCTTTTTGGAAAAACATCATTTGCAGAAATCCATTGGAAAGCACAAGATGGATCCAGCAAGCTTAGTGAAAAATACAGTGGTGTGATACAGTGGCTAAAATTACAGCTACTTCAGAATAGATCAACGTATAACCAATCAATGTCCTTGAAGACATCCATTAATGGATTCCCTTATGTTGATACCATTAATTGTTTAGACCAATCTGTATTTCAATACTTTATTGGCAGCTGCACTGTAAGAATTGATTTTTTTTTCTCACAAAAGCAGAAAAATGAGAAGCATGTAATAAATAAAGGGTCTTCAAGTAATGCATATTTTCTGATCCATTATTTACTTTTGTAATTTAGATATAAAGTTGCAGTGGGTTCATTTTTGTGCTTATAAATTCATCCATCCATTTTTCTAACCACTTTATCCTAGACAGGCTCAAGGGGGAACTGGAGCCTATGCCAGTAATCAACAGTTGCAAGGCAGGATACACTCTGGAAGATACACCAATCCATCTCTGGGCACACACGTACACAAACAACTATACACTTACACCGGTCAATTAACCTACCAGTATGACTTTGGACTGTGAGAGGAAATTGAGCACTCAGAGGAGACTTATACCAACACCGGGAGAACATACAGTACAAACTCCTGCATATAGCACCTCAGGAATTGAACCCAGCATATTGAGGTAGTAGTTCCAACCACTGCAGCACCATGTCACCTGTTCTAATAAATTTTATTTTATTTCATAACATACTGTATGACAACATTATATGAAATGCAATTTGTAAAGAATCTGTGAACTTTTTTGTAACATAATGAAATTTACTGACTCTGAGTCATTGTTGTATCTGAGTTATATTGTGACACAAAACATTACTGTCACGCTCTCACATAATCAACCGCATAATTCGGATAAACGCCGGTGCATTCCCACAACCCCTGTCATTCAGACATCAGCCCAATCCAATTCCCAAAAACGACAACACACAAGCTAATCATCCTATCACATCTCTCACTTCCCACCACACCTGCTATTTAAACCTCCCCAACCTTCACTTCACCGCTTGGTATTAAACAGTGTTGTGTTTTCCTAGCTCGCACCTTTGAAACCATGTGATTCTCTTTTTTCTTCAAGCCTCCTGGAAATGACACTGATTGCTTACTCGACTACGTCTTCGTCTCACCCTCTGGATTTTGTCACACTCTCTTACTGCCTCTTGGATACGACCCTGCCTTCATACCCTACTCCGTTTTCACCTTGCCCTACTGGACTCGTTCTCTACCCGACCTGCATAGGGTTCTTCACCCCGCTCGTGAAAATTACTTTGATTCGATTAATTAAAAACTTTCTAAAGAAAACTTTATCTCATATATTGTAAAGATGAAAGTTTAAGTTACAAGTGGTTAATAGGCAAAGGAGAAAAACAACTGATCTAACAACAGACCACTAACAATATATATGTCAGTTACCAAAAAATGAGACATAGCTGTATAGTCCAATTCCCCATATGACAGAAAAGTACTAAATGAAATTTGGTAGAAATAACTTGTAGTATGAAAGATCTTCTTTCAAAGAGTTCTAAATATATCGTTACAGCTTTGGATGACTTGAGAAGTGTCTCTTCGATTTTAGATAAAGTTTGTGACAATGGGAAGTTTATTTTAGTATGGCAAGACAAGTTGTGGATTAATGATTGCAAAGGAGCAGGGCAGAAAAATACAGTATAAATTCACCTTAAGAGCACAGAGGAAGAGAGATAGGAAGGAGCAGGAGTAGACAGGAGAAACAAGGAGAGCAAGGAGATTGACAGAGAAGTCGAGAGGAGTTGGGACTTGAAGCTTGCACCAGGCAAGAGCCCCTACTTCTTGATCATCCAAATAAAACCTGACTGGAGCTACAGTAAGTATTCAAACCTTGTTAGAGAGAGTGTGCTTTTTCTGTGTTTTCAGGGAACTTGGGTTTCCAGAGTAAAAGATACCTCAGTTAGAAATGTCTTTCCTGATGCATTTTTTGGATAGGGATATAGGCTCCCATTTATTTTGTGGCATCCGGTGTGCAGAGAGATTTAACTGTAGGTTGCTTTGTATTTAGTTAGAAGGTATTTCATCTCTTGTGTGGCCTCTGTAGGCATATTACGAGTTTAATGCTTAGCAGTCTGGGGTTTTCTGGGTGACCAGAATGTTAGGCCTCTGAAACGTTTTGGCTGTAAATACTGTATATAATGTAACTTTGTGTGTTGTATGTTTTGTGTCTTGTGTAGTTTATTGTAATAAATATTTATTTTAACCAAGTGTGCCTGGATTATTACTCCTCTCAACAAAGCTGTGCCAGAGAATAAAGAATTCACGTGCCTCTAGTTATACCAGCCACTCGGGTATATGGTTAGAAATTACGTACAAGTTGGGGGTTATGAATAATTATTTCTCTGATTGACTAAACCGCTCGGTCAATTCCTGATTTTCACCAGTTTTGTAACCCCCCATTTGTAACAATATTTAGGCACAAATAATAGCATCACTAGGTGAACTCTTGACAATGATGATTTTGTAAGGAACCTGATCACTAACTGGTATACATAGCAGGATGTTTGTTGATACAGTATGTCTTCTTCTTCTTCTTCTTCTTCACAGCCTTAGTCCCAGACTGTCCTGGCGTCAGCTGCTTTGGTTGCTCTTCTCCACTTGTCTCTGTCAAGCACATCTTCCTCACTCACTTCACATACCTCCATATCTTTTCTCACACAATCTATCCATCTCTTTCTAGGCCTGCCTCTTCCCCTGTTACCTTCCACCTCAAATTCCATTACCCTCTTTGTTACTTCCTCAACGTCCCTCCTCATGATATGTCCATACCACCGTAACCTCGCCTCTCGCATCTTCTCAACTACATCCACCACCCTACATCGTCTACGGATTTCTTCATTTCTGATCTTATCCTTCATTGAAATCTGCAGAATCCATCTCAACATCCTCATTTCAGTTCTTCTCATCAAGTTCTCTTCCCTCTTTCCAACTGCCAAGCATTCAGCTCCATATAGTAGTACAGGTCTAATCACAGTCTTGTACATTTTTACATTTTGCACTTTAACTTTCTAGGAATCTTCCTGTCACAGATTATTCTAGTTATTTCTCTCCACTTGTTCCATCCAGCTTTCACTCTTTGTTTTACTGCCTCCAGTGTTTCTCCCCCCTTTACCAGTTTTGATCCAAGGTATTTAAAGCCATCAACCTGTTTCAGTTTTCCTCCATTTGTCTCCTCAACATTGGTCATAGTATCTCCTCTTCTCTCCATTACCATTATTTCAGATTTTTATGCATTCATTTTCAGTCCACCCTTTTCCACACTCCTCTGCCATTTGAACACTTTCTCCTGTAGTTCTACTTCTGAATCTGGCATCAGTGCCTCATCATCAGCAAAGATGAGTTCCCAAGGCACTTCTCCTCTTACCTCCTCTGTCAGTGTGTCAATAATGACTTAGTGCTGATCCTTGGTGTACTCCAACTGTGATTTCAAACTCTTTTGTCTCTCCCCGTTGTGTGACCACCTTCGTAGTTGTATCTCTATAGGTTGCTTGAACTAACTTCACCATGCTTTCTGGTACTCCTTTCTTCCTCAAGCACCAATATACCACCTCTCTGGGCACACGGTTGATACAGTATGTGTGCTCCAATAACCGTTCCATGCAGGGGGGCCCTTTTAATACATAACCCTGTGGGTGGTACAAAAGAGTACTTGAAAGGCTATTTTCGGCAGTAAATCTGGTTTTACAGTTAGTTTCTTTGACTCATTAAGGAAGTGGATCTCATACCATATTGTAAAGATCACAAATCATAGAATTTCCCCAGACACATATTTCCTAGCTCGAGCAAGTGTCTACCCTTTGTCTTTGTTTAACTATTCAATGTGAAAAAGTTCCTGGGTTGACACTATCTATACTCCTTAGGAGATAGAATGTGATAGCAGTAGCATTCTTTTATTGTCATGGTGACAAAAACACAAAATTAAAAAGAGGTCTGACCACTGCATAGTAAAACCTTATCATTACTTAGCTGGATCTAAAAATCACACTTCTTGCTGTATACAACAAAATACCTTCTTTGTTCTTCATAGCTTCCCTTTATTGTCTTTTCATTGTCTTTTCAGAGAAATAGAATACCTTTCATGTTTAGCTTCTTGAAGAATCACCCATGTGATATGATGTTGCTGCTGGGTGCTATCACTCTCTTTTTTCACTTTGTATTTATCAATATTCAGTTACATTTTTCTAGAATCTGCCTTATTTTAACATTTTATAATTCCTTTGTTAGTGGTTTTATTTTGCTATTCCCTTTGTCACTTTTTGTATCATCTGCAAATTTAACTAGTTTTTAGTTAGATTTTGTATAATTGAAGTAGAGATGGAACAGTAATGGTTCTAAACCGGATTCTTGTAGCACATCACTGCTTACATCTACCTAAATAATGTTATATTGTGTCTTGTTTGTTAACTGCTTGATGAATGATGTGTTAACATTGCCTTGGATTCCTATGGCTTTTGATTTGAGAATCAAAAGTGTAACATTTACAATTTACATTTGCAAATAGTGTTAGATTTACAATTTTCCAGTCTGTAGGTATTGCTCCCAAGTCAGAGTTGAAATATCATAGACAGGATTCAGAAAATAATATTCCCCCTTTTGTGAAATATGACTGGGAATTATAGTACCATCAGGCTCTGAAAATTTACTGTTTTAGTGCCCATATAATCTCAGTGTCGTTTATGGTAAATTGTCCAACAATACCGGAGCTAATTTTATAACACAGGGCATATTTGTCTGTCTTTTATTGTAAAAACTGTGTGAATTTTTTTATTTAAAATGTTTATTATATCTTTATCATTTTCTGTAATTAATCCGCTGTTATCTCTGAAACTAATTACTTCCACTTTTACAGTTCATTTATTTTGATCATGAAAAAAAAGCTTTGCATTATTTTTTGTTGCTGTTGCAATATTCTAGATAAATCTAAAGCCTTTTTTAATTTGTGCCTGTAGCTTATTATACTCTTTTTCTTATTTCTTTGAACCTTGGGTCCATTTACATATTCTTTAAAGAGCTCAATTTCTTATGATTTTAAATTCATATGCATCCCCATCACCCTACCCTAACCTTACAGTTATCCCTGTAATATAGTTTCCCGTTATTGCAATAGTCTTATGTTGTTGCATTATTTTTCTTTTACTTCTAAAATTTATGTATAGGCATGGAAGAGTTGATGTGATATGTGGTTAATGTTCTTCCTTGACACCAAAATTGAAAAAAATACATTTATTTTGGAATTGTGTGCTCTTAGTCCCTCATTTTACCATTTGCCCATTTGTACCAGAAAGACCCACAATGTAAGTTGGGCTGTAGTTTTGTCATTTGTAGCTTCTTAAGGAACTCACAATTATTTAAAAGATATTTTGTGTTCTCAATGTCTTGTATGAAGATATTGCTGTAGGGTTTTCATTATACATGAACACAACTTAAAATTTATCATTTAAATCTCCTTCAGTGGACTTTGCTTACTTAATTTAGAGTCTTAGCTGTGACTTGTGTCTGCATTTATATAAATAAAAAGATTCACAATCACATTCTTAAAGAATAAAAGTACAATAATACACTGAACAAGACTTGTGGATTTTTACAAACTTATATACTGTAAGCGGCAATCAAAGCTATTCCCACTCTTTTGCAACCACTTTACTCAAGACTCTATGGAAAATATATGCTTTGTCAGAACATGTTTAAAAATACATAGGAATGGGTACATAGGTCAATAAAATGAAATTTACTGTATATGTTCAAGTGATACAAACAATTGCATAATCGGTACAGATGCAGCCATTCAAAGTGCGCGGTACAGACACGTACCGGAGGTAATTGGCTACGGCCTCACGCGCATTGACGCAAAATACCGCGGTACATGATTGGTTGACCAACAGGGGAACTCGTGGTCCGTTGGTCGGTCGTAGAAAGATTTAAATGTCTTTACTGTGCCCGTTTTAGTATTGAATATTTATATGGAATTTTACCACTGAAGGGAAATCTTAGTAGCTGAGCATAAAAAGAATAGGAGCATACTGTAACGCGTGTGAAGGCCATAAACGATATTAATTTTGGTACATAAACATACAGTATATGACTGGTTCGGTACTTTAAAGAAAACATACACACCAGTATTCCATTTCTCCCTAAACACTTTAAGCATCGAAGTCTTTAAATAACGTGATACCGGAGTCAACAAGCATACTTTTAGAATTTGATAATATGGAATCGCATATCTAAAGAAATTAATAACGATATAATTATATTCATGTACCGCAACACAAGAATAGTACACGCTGTACAATGTCTGCTGATAATGTTTGTAGGGCTTTTTCGACACTCCTAATGTGACCTTGCTGGTGGAGCTGTGGGTTAGGTTCCTGACTCCCACATCACACGTTGCGTGTTCCAGCCGAAGCCATGACTTTTTTTTTAACAAACATTTCTTTGAAAAAACAAAACGTTTCCCTATGTCAGAGATTAAATAAAACTTCACTCGCACCAAACAAATTTATATTTCTAAATATCACAACATGATCGAATTTAAGTCATTTTAATAACAATGAATAGTCACCTATGTGTTACAATATAAACATTTATATTGATTTAAATCGCGTTTAAATCGCCTTTATTTAAAACCCATAAATAAAGCTGATACTGTTTAGACTTTTAATTATTTAAAACGGTTTTACAGCAGCACAATGCACAATGCAACGTAAATCGCTATCTTTGTCTTCTGCGTAAAAATGTTCACCTCTCTGTCCAGCAAATTAACAATAGTAATAATAATGAACTTTATTGTATATGGCGCCTTTAAAGGTGGCTCCTCAAAGCACTTTACAGGATAAAAACAATAACAACAATACTGTTAGGCTGGGCAAATTATTTATTTATTTTTTAAAAGAAATACAAAATGAGATATACTGATGTGTTCTGGCTTAGACATTAACAAAGAGCATAACGAAGGTCATAAAGGTCATAAACTATATTAATTTTGGAACATCAACATATTATCTAAACTGTATGTTGCTGTTATTGGTATTTTAAAGAAAAAATACTGTAAAATCCTGGGTTCGGTACAATGATTCAGGCATTCATGTGAAGGACAACAGAGCTTTCACTGGTTCAAAAAGACAAAAAGACAAAAAGAATAACAGACACAGCGCGAGCCTGCATTCTCTCCTCAGCCATCCACACCACACTTTTCCCTGGGTCAGAGATTAAATAAAACTTCACTCGCACCAAACAAATTACCACACACTGAACACTGAACATGTTAACCCAAATATGTCTCACAATACTTTTATGGTACATTACTTTCCTAAAATGTATTTAAAAATAAAAACGATTACAAACGCCAGCAGAGAGAGAGACACACACACAGTCAAAAAGTAATTGTTTTTTACTTTGTCAGCACCCAGACAAATGCAAACGCGTTATTAATTAAATGCTTTTATTCATTCTTAATCAAACTCACAAGTTGTCATCTGTGAGACTAGACTCACACATGGCTAGACTTGACTCGGCTCTGGCTTTCCCATCTATACCGATGCACTGCAAGTACAACCCCCCTCTCTGCGGGAGTGCTGGCTTTGACGAATTAAAACAGTTTCACAGGTATTTTTAAAGTAGAAGGGGGCGAGATTTCCAGCAAAAGACACCTCCCCCCCTCCAAAACCCAGTAAGTACAGTACCTACTAGTTAAGAAAGCTAGGCTCCTCAATGAAATCGCTTTAACATGCTAATGCATTGGTGTAACAGTCCGGGCGTGGCAAGCTTCTAATGTCTCCCGACTACGGCGAAAGGAACCCTTCTTTCATTGGAAGACAATGAACATATTCAACCCATACATGAGAATATAATGCTGGCATGTGGGCGCGGCGGGGTGCAGTACCAGCTGTCAAAAAAAAAGTTTTTTTTTAAAGTCAATTGAGTGTCCATAATATTGCAGTAAGTGAAAAGACCACGGGCATTCTTTCTCCCCCTACATTCTCAGAGTAGAATAGAATTTTCCTTTGACAAAACAAGGCTCGCCAGATAATGTGAATCGAAACCTGTTTTTCTAGCTTTTAAAGTCGTGCAATGTGTAAGCAGGAACACATCATTATACCTTACATATGAAAAATACATAATATAGCTCCCAAACAAACGCAAACGTGTTTTTAATAAAATGCTTTTATTCACTCATAATCTGACAATTTCAGGAAGACTAAGGAAGGACTAAGGAAATTGTCATCTGTTGTTGAAGCTCTGTGAGCTCGGTGACTTTGAGACCACTTGTTATCCCAAGTTGTTTGAATCGCCACAATTCAAATAGAGAAAAAAGAGCTGACTGACAAGATTTAAAATGTGGCTGTCAATGTTGGATTAAAAAAAACACATTGCCCGACGTTAGTTGCATTGCTTGAAAAATAATTTTATTTCGAGAGACTGGATAAGTAATTCAAGTGTTTTTTTAACTTCCTAAAAAACAAGTAATAATTTAACAATATTTGCAAACGTTTTTTTATGATATGTTGCTGTTGTGAATGTCTGTGGAGTGTATCTTATTTGCCTGTCTGTCCTGGCTGTGCTCTCTCGCTCGCCCTCCCCCCCCTCTCTCTCTCAATTCAATTCAATTCAAGGTGCTTTATTAGCATGACAGATGGGTACAATCAGTGTTGGGTATTTACTTTGTAATCTGTATTGCTTTGAGATGCCACTTTTTAAGGTGATATATAAAATTAAGGCTTTAACTTGCTTTAACTCCGCAAGTCTGAGTTCTTGTGTCTGTCCTATCCGAGCCCGAAAGTATTACAATATGTATCTTTATAGCAGGTGGTGTACAGCTTTTTAGTATAGATTACACTTTTCTAAAATGTATTTAAAAAATAAAAATGATTACAATCTAATCTTTCCACGTCTGATCCCAAGATCCCAAGAAAAATAAATCTAAATGGGGAGAAAGCTATGCTGAAAGTTTAAGATACTTAGAAGACAAAGATATCAATTTATGTTGCATTTGTCTGATTGTGAATCAAAAACACATATATTTAAATACGCGTTTGCGATTTAAATAAAAACGCGATTTAATTCAACATAAATGTTTATATTGTAACACATAGGTGACTATTCATTGTTATTAAAATGACTTAAATTCGATCATGTTGTGATATTTAGAAATATAAAAGTCAATTAATTCTCCATAATTTTGCTATTCTATTTTTTCAAAGAAATGTTTGTTAAAAGAAAAGTCACGGCACCAGCTGGATTTGAACACACAACCTGTAGGTTTAGTAATCAGGCACGTAGACCAGTGGGCTACAAGGGAAGTCACGTGAAGAGAGAGGTGAAACAGCCCTACACAGCCCTGTCACAGTACACGAATATAATCATATCGTTATTAATTTCTTTAGATACGCGATTCCATATTATATTAGCAGAAAAGCTTAAAACTACCACTTTTTTATACGCTATTTCACATGTTAGCTAAAGACTTCGATGGTTAAAATGTTAAGGGAGAAATGGAATACCGGTGTGTATTTTTTCTTTAAAGTACCGATTCCTGGAATCTGACTGGCTGACACCCTTCTGAAGTGGTTCCATAATATCTGGTATACGGAAAAGAAAGCATTGATAAAAAAGCCTGGATTCTCATGTATCTGATACAAGTATCTTTTAATACAGTCTTTGATGTGCTCTTGAGGATCCTTGTGATTTTTGAGCTCTGGTTGACTGATAAGTGTCGCAGTTTAAATAATTTTCATAGTTAGAAATTATGAAACGCTCTGTTAAAAGCAAGGGAATTTTTATGTCCGTTGCAGTAAAAGAAAATGCCTGACAAAGTAGGGCTTGGACAGATTCCAAGTGCTTGTACAAATGTGCTAAAGAAATTAGCAAAAAAAAGTCATTCTGTTATCGTATTGGCTAGCTAATGTCCTGTCCTCGTTAGTTAGATCTACGAAATGCTGTGGTGTTTGTCAAAGAAAAAACTAAATGTATTTTCGTTTAAAATGATGGTTAGAAAGAATGCGGACTAGCGTAATACTTTGAGTTTACAGCTTGTCCAAAGTCATTCATTATTAATACTATTAGTAATATCTTAGGTAAAGGCTTTGATGCATAAATATTTCTGATAAAGGTAGGTTGTGTACTTTTGTCCAACTGAGCAATCTTGCTTTCATAAAATATACCAACTTTTTAATGGCTGATGAATAACATGCTGTAATACACAGTTTAAATTTAAAAGCTCAAATGCTGTACATGAGAGGTTAAGCTTTATTGGCTCCTCCTGGCGGTTTTACAAGGTGATTCCGGATACTTTCCGGCATGATGTCAAATGAAGCGATATACCGCTTGATACTGCGTTTTGGTGCGACACACCCACCGGGGTATACCGCGAAATACCCCACCTATTTTGAATGGCTGCATCTGTATCTCACTTGTTGTTCTAGAGTTCATGCTGCAAAGTGTAAGAGTGCGTCTTTATGGTATAGAAAAGAGCTACAAGGGTTGTGGTTAATCAAGCTTTATCATCTTTGTAGATGTATCTTTGTCCATTGTGATGAATTTGAGAGTAAAAGGGCATACAAGCAATTAAAAGGCCCATTTCCACTAACCAGAAAAATTCAAGTATTCTCAAAGTGGCAGGAGAGTGCTAGTAATATTCTAGAACCAGAATACTGTTGTCCTAGCTCACTTCACAGTAGAAGTGCAACATACTTTGTCATTCTGTGAATAAAACTATAGGAACTAATACCTAGAAACTGTCAAGGATACCCATCATCAGCATCATCAGACAATGTGGCAATGTGAGCCCAAGGGCAATGCACTAAGTTTCAACTGCTATCTAATGCCATTTATAGTTCACATATTGCAGTGATTTATTTCAGTTTGAACTTCATTGATCACAAAAAGGTCCAAGTGATGGTTCAGGAGAGGCACAATGACTAAAGTAATAACATAAGTAATATGTAATAAGTATTAGTAACATACTGGCATCTATAACCTTGTGAAGTACTGGCAGAAGTGTCTGGATAAGGGACTATTTTGATCTGATCAACCGATACAGATAATGTACAGTTTACTGCAGCATATAATAAAGATTGGTGATTTTTAAAGCTACGCGGTCCCTTAAACTACCCTCTAGAACTCCCCAGAAGAATAGAGACCATAAAAAGGCTCTGGCTATAAGGTTTAAAGGCCAGGCTGTAATTCCTTAATATGTGGATTTTACCACTGTAATTAATACAATGAATATTTCAACTGGAATGATACAATTAGCAGTGCTTTCAGATAACATGGTCAGAAACACTCAGCCCAGATTTCACCAGGGTGCATCTATAAGGTATTGCTTAATTCCAGCATGATTCTGCCAAATAATTTAAGCAAACTGTCGGGCTCGGTTATAGCAGCTATCAAGGAGAGCAAGCTATGGCAATTCTTTCTGAACCCAAGAAATCTATCTAAAATATTCTAAACTATATATTTGATACAAACGTGACATATGTAAATATTTCCTATTTCATTTTAATGCAGTATTGGACCATTCAACACAAAGAATGCTTGAACAAATTTAACAACTTATTGAGAAGATGAATGCACACTTGTGCATTGCAACCTCTTTTTGTATTCAACTGTCAAATGATTTCTTCTTGAAGCATTTTCAGTCATAGATGGCCTTTAGAAATCAAGACACAAAATGGCACTTTGGTTAAGTAACAAAACTCACAATTACAACATTTATTCAGTAAATCAAATCCAAATTATGCGAGAGAAGAGGCATGATTTAAATAGTGAACTTTATTTGATGAGGAGAATTGCATGAGGAGGTTGAGAATTGATGAGGGGGTTGTCAGAACCCATCCTTGAATGGAGGATGAGCCAGTGAGCTTCAGGAATACAAATACAAATAAACTTTATTTTATATAGCACCTTTAAAAGAAGCAAATTATTGTTCTTTACAGTTAGTGTAAAAATTAGTTAAAGGGTTTACAAATGACAAAATGAATACATACAAAACCCAGCCAGTCAGAGGTGGGCTGAAGATTTATAGTCATTAGAAAATAGGGAAAACACAGACACTAATTGAACAAAAGCCTTTCTGAAAAGAAAGGTTTTGAATCTAGATTGAAATGCTCTCAGGGTAGGTGACTCTCTCATATCCTTGGGGATAGTGTTCTAAATATTTGGGGCAAAAAAAGGCCCTGTCATCCACAGGATGAAAATAAGTTTGGAAACCACGTAGAAGACCAGAATCAGATGAACAAAGGTTTTGATCACTGTTTCTCTTGACAACTTTGTTAGGAGCAGATCAATTACTGTTGTTGTTCCCTAAGGAAACATTTTTATGGGCACGTATGGCTTCTGTACATCTAAATACATCACAAAGCATTATATATCACATCTATTACACATACATAAATCATTACAACATAGTCATGACATACTACACATAATTTATTACAGCATAATCAGTTTAAACTGACACAATGGCATTTACTCTTACGATTTATTTGTATTAACTGTTTTAATAAATAAGGCAGCGAATGAATATTTGTATCTATTTCATCTACATTTGGAAACCCTAAAACATTCTTGTCACAATGGAAAAAGCTAATATATATGAATTAAGAATATGAAAATAACATGATATTTTTTCCACTTGTGTAATCTAGGATTTTTCTAATTGTTTTGATCTTGAATCTACCAATAAATTACCAAACCACACTGTTATACCATATACAGTATAATAACGCTCTCAACTACATCATAGTAGAAGAGGAGTATTATTTGATGTCCAACTCCAAACACTTAATCTTTGCAACACTAAAAGCTTTGGGGTTGAACACCATTTCTTAAGTTTTTGTGACATTCCAGGTCAGGTTATGTTTTTCACATCATTGCACAATCCTATGAATTTCTAACATACTGTATACATAGATAAACTGTTTTCTCTATACATTAGGCCAAGCACAGCTTTATTGTCTGCAAATGTAACAATTTAATAGATGTAAAATGTAACAACAAAATTTGAAAATATCTTGGCAAATATTTTTTTGCCCTATGCATAGACGATTTTTCAAATTTTGTCTAGTGGATGTTCTTGGCTGTTATGCAATAACTGTTCTTCATGTGAAAGTTCAAGTCATCTTTAAATTGTTCCAGTATTCAATCTAGTGATATTTTCTTTGTTAATCAATGTAAATTACTGTAATGAGTTAGTTTCAGATCTGGCCCACAAAACAAACAAACTGCCAAATTTTCTAACCTTTTTTTATACTGTTAAGTGACAGTTTGGTTAGTTTCATGTTTAGGTAGTTTAAGTCCTGTTCTTTGAAGTTGATCACTGTTTCTCTTGACAACTTTGTTAGGAGCAGATCAATTACTGTTGTTTTTACAAAGTTTTATTACACTTTTACAGACCTTGAGGCAGTTTGGTGACTGATACAGAGTTTAGTTAACATCTTCCAGTAAGTATTCCATACATAATAAGTGCTGCACTGTATGCTTCATCACCTAATCTTGAAAAAAGTGCCATGGCATCTTTAATGGATGAATGGTACTCAGGAACTTGGTATAAAGTCTCATCTGTTGGATGACACATCTTATTGCACTTTATCCCATACAGTATATCATGCTGGAGCGGGGATCATGAATGAGTAGCCCCTCTACCACCAGTGGATAATATTGCATTTCAGTACAGTCCATGTGCAATTCTTCTTTCTCTGTTGTGTAAAGTGTGTTATAATCATATACTCATAAATAAAATTGTACATTTATTATCAGTAATTTGAATTATATACATCAATGGATGATTGTTGCCTGCCGCTTGCAGTGTCTAAATTCATTTGTTACCAGGGCGATTTTGTACAGCAATTTTGTAAAATGTGTTACACGGCAGTATGTTCACATAGCAACTGATGTACATATAGTATAACCAAACAATTCTTTAGCATGGGAAAAAAGAATATAAGGAAAATAACCATTGTTTGTTTGGCTTGGACCTGCAGACATGAATAATAGTACAGTCAGAAACAATTCTGAAACATTTGTTTTATATCGGACTTCAATAAAAATTCCAATTTCTACCAAGGTGGGAAATAACTGTTTGTTTGTAGAAAGTAACAGAAAAATTTGCTATCTTTGCTACAGACAGCATTCTGAAAGCATTCACAATTAACAATTAACTTTCAAATGGATTTTCAATGGACCCTGTCAGTCAAATAGCCTACATTCTGCAACTGAAATAAATGTATTAGCTACAAAAGAAATATGTGAAATGTTTTATGAATGACTCTGAATGGGTGACAACAGCTAATTATAATTGTTTTAGATATTTGCAAAAGGGAAGGAGGCATTCAGTTGTAGAAATCGCAAAAGAATGCATGCATTATGTGTCCTAAAAATCATCACATTTTAGATGTAATTCAGCCATTATCCAGCAATGTTCCAGTCCAGCAACAACCTGAGCTACAAATAAAGGAAATAGCAAAACATTTAAAAACAGTTTGAATAACAACTTGGCAGGTGCAAGGATTTCAGCTGGGTAAGCTAACTGACAACATGGATACTGCTCAGCTTTGCATCTGGGTAAGATAATAACAAAGATGGAGCAATAAAAGGAGAACTTACAGTAGCTTTTTGTATAAAGAAAGATCAAACCAGACATAAAGATACTTTAGACACCCTCCTTTCAGTTGTATTGAAATTTGACCTGGATTCGGAGAACCTTACATCTTGAACAACAAATGGTTATACAGCAATGACAAGCTCTGCTGTCAAGTTCTCAGCTTTGTTGTGAAAGTACCTGCTGGATTTGTTACATAGTCAAGTTTAATCCTCTAGGACAGCTTGTGCACATACATGGGATGATTGAATTTAATGAACCAGCATGCATAGGTAGAGAAAATAGTTAATCTTATCTGGG
The DNA here is from genome assembly GCF_059453375.1 of Lepisosteus platostomus. Classification (NCBI taxonomy): domain Eukaryota; kingdom Metazoa; phylum Chordata; class Actinopteri; order Semionotiformes; family Lepisosteidae; genus Lepisosteus; species Lepisosteus platostomus. The sequence goes on from NC_142619.1 coordinate 32,863,633, forward strand.
CAAAACTGTTCAATTACAAGCAGTTACAAGAGTTTTTCAGGATCAGTCTAGGATATTGGCTTGCTTTATACTCCCGCAGACTCTTTACAGTGCCTTTTTTAAATGCACTTAAATGTAGATTCCTCTTGTGTCCTTATTGTTTGTGTTTCACTTTTGATTGTGAAGACGTTCTGTAGGTTTACATTCTTAATATCTTTGAGGATTCAGAATACTTGCATCAAGCCCTCTCATAATCTTTGTTTTTCAAGGCTTAAAAAATGAATTACTTGAGCCTGTTGATAGCACATTCCTTTAAGCCTAGAAATATATTTAATTACTATTTACTGGATTGATTCCTGAGAAATATAATTTGAATTATTATTTGGTGACCAAAATTGCTTACAATATTCTAAAGGAGGTCTTAATAGTGAATTATACAATTTTGTCATCCCATGTTTGAATTTAATTTAATTTGACTTAAAATTGTATATATTAATTGTATATATCTAATATATACTGTATATATCTGTAAACTGTATTTCTAACATTTTGTTTGTCTTATTATTGCTTCCCTACATGGTCTAGAAGATGTAAAGCAATGTTTCAACATAAATACCTAAGGTATTTTTCCATAATTGTCCTCTTCTAGTTCATATTTTTCCATTTTATGCTTATTTGTTTATGTCAAACTCCTTCACTTGTCTACATAAAATGTCATCTGCCGGGTGTTTTCCCAGTCTTGAATTTTCATTTGTTGCTTGTTACAATAATTTGTTATCATCTGCAAACTTGAATAATTTATGAATTAATCCAAAATCTGGATAACTGATATTAATTTAGAGAATGAACACTTTTGTTTCTTGAATGCCTACCACATTTAACTATTGCAATATGTCCCAGCAATTGATGTTTTAAATGATTATTTCGTGAAACTATTATTTTAGTGATTAGCTTAATACACATTCTGGATTCTTGTAATGTGATCCAACATTTCACCTAATACGATACAAAAACTAAACTAACTTAACACTCTAGAGGGTGGAAGCTGTTACTTTGAGACTGTTGTGATATGAAACTGTGATGATTTGGCTCTTGCCCCCTTGATATATTTGTGGAAATATTTAATAATTGTGCTTTAACTTTGTGGTGTGGTGTGCTTTGGGGCAGCCACCTCTGTGAGGATTTTTTTTTTAAATCCCACCCTTCTGGGGTTTCATATGTGTTTGATTCCCCTTGTGCTGTTAAACGTTGTTACTATCATATAGAGACTTATTATATATGTTACTGTGGTACCGTAGACCTGTGTTATGTGATACATTAGTACCTCCTACATGGGGGGTGGAATTTAAGCCCCTTTTTGCTAAAATATGTATGGGGGAATGATACAGGAGTGAAAACATGAACTGACACTGTCCTCAAATTTCTTAGTGACCAGTTGGTTAAACCAACAAGTCTGTGATCTTCTTCTGACTTCCTTAAAAGTTTAACCCATTGTCTAATTACCATTTTCCATTGGTGAATTCATTTTTTCAATTATTTTTATGACAATTTTTGATAAAAGGTATACCCAAGTCTCTTTTTTTGGACATTTGTAACAACTTTTTCTCTTGTCATTTTTTAAACTGAAAATATTGATATATTTAAATTTGTAGGAATTCTGCCTTTATAATCAGTGCAGGGGCGGTTTTTATTGAAAGACTGTCCCTTTGTTGAATTTCAGCAACAAGGTTTTTTGTAATTGGAATTTACCTAGTGACATGGAGCTCCATACTAAAAACAGGATCATCCCAAATTAGTAAGTTGTTTTCAACTTGTTGCAGTTAACTCTAAAATCCACTTGAGCGCAATGCACATTTTCTTTAGAGTCCTTTTATTATGTTATGCATTTTTTTATGTTAAAACCAGGTTTAAGTCTGGATTGTTTTGTTAATTCTGACTTGTGTGTAGCTGATGTTCAGGGATCTCAAACTTATCTGAGGCAGCGATCTTCCAGACAGAATACTGCACAAGTTAAGCACTACATACAGTATGTGCAGTACATTCTTGAAAGTGATAAAAGTGCACATTAAAGTTTGTGTCTGTCAATTCATATATTTGGAAATCCAGGCATAAAGTTAAAAAGTAAAAAGTAAAATTGTATGGTTGTGGACCATGCATGCATTGGTGGGCCACCCTGGTTGCATATAATCACATTTGTATTCTTGACCACTGGCTTAGAGCAGCAAACTGAGTTTTGCTCAGCAAAAAAAAAGATGTCTCCCATTGCATTACTGACCAGGTCCAGCTTTGTTTAGCTTCTGAGAACTGACAAGATCAAGACACAAGATGATAGTGCTGCTGTCACATTTTACCAAACTGGCTTTTGCTGGCTTTTAGCAGTATGTCAAATAATATGCAGCTTTAAGTACACAAAATAGCAGTCAGTAAGCTGTTAGTACAAACGGGGCATATAAGACCACCCATCTCCTTTCATTCCTTTTTTATTGATGTCAAAATATAAAGAAAAAAAACTAAAGATAGTCTGGATTACCTTAGGCAGCAGCCAGAAGGTTATTAATAATGAGCACCAAGGTGCGCACAAACATGGAGTACACAAAAAAAGTGCACAAAGGCAAACAATGCATACAACTGCACGGAGACACTGAGGTGCATGGAAGGAGTTTGAGCAAAGAGGTGCTGAGGGGATGAACAGATATGACATTGATGTGAAAGGAGGCATGAAATGGTAGAAGGGGATGGTGCACAGAGCACACAGCGGAGGTGCACAGGGACAACGAGCTACACATCCTGAGCATGAATGAGCATAGAATAAGGCAAAAAACAGAAGTGGAGAGGCACTGGAGGGAGGTGCACAACCCACTGGAGCCTACAATACCCCCTCACCTTGCCCTCCTAATGGAAATGAAATAAAAACTTGTAGGAAAGAAAAAAACTGCACAAACAATAAGGAGCCGTAAGATTGATGGAGGATCAATGCTTAAGTTCAAGATAATCTCTCGTGTTAGATGATTAAACAAAATAAGGAGTTAGATAGTGTGCCCAGCCCTATATCCCATCAGGGTAGGGGGCAGATATACTGTAGCCTGTCATTCTTCTGACCAGTTTGCTGGCCTACTGGTTAGTGACTATTGCTGCAGAGCAACAATCTTGTAACTTGTAACTAACTCTCCAATTAACAAACAAATACAGCTGGGCTTACACATTGTTCCATATCGCAGGGTTCCAATATCCAGAATACTGTGTTTTCCGATTCAGTTCCGAATTATTTAAAACATATAAATGTGTTTTGGTAACAGATCACGCAGTGTCACAGTTAAGAAATGATTGCAACACTCCTAATATCAAACCATCTCTGGCCTGCAGTCTCTGAATAAGCACCAGTGCATTGTGATTACTCAGTACAACAGTACAAGAGGAAAAATGAACTTATGGAGCTGTCAGATTTGTCTTTTTAACTGCAGAAATGCCAGCAAATGGTTTCACTCCAAGCAATGCATTTAGGAAGGTCTCTATAGCAATAAACAAAGTATTTCTCACCCATCCTGGTGTAGTGATATAATTAACATAAAACATTGTAATTATAAAACAATAATAAAAAGAATAAGCTTGTTTACTCTGAAATTGATTGAATTTGGAGAACTTAACACATTTCAATGGGCTAAGGTGTTGTAGTACACTCCTGACTGACTACCGGCTGCAGAATATATACAGTATATACAGTGCCATGCAAAAGTATTCAGAACCTTCCTACAGTGTCCCATTTTGAGAAATTATGAAACAATACATACACATTGTTTTACGGGGCTATAGACTTAGCTTAGGTTACCATCAAGAAAATTAACTTTACAATAAAACAGATTATTTGCATCACATCTTGAATTAAAAATGACCCAGGCATCAAGTAGCTATCTCTGAACACTTGGGTGAATTACAGAACTCCTACAGGACTGCCTGATTTTAATCAGGATAATGAATGAACAGCACAAAAACAGGAGAAAAACAACAACATACCACTACCTACCTAGGGACCTACTCAAAGCGCATGGCAAAATATAGTAAAACAAGATGCAATGATGTATTTTCAAAATCACTTGTTCAGATTGACTATTTGTTCCAATTCTTAATAATCAGTAAGAAAGTTATTATTAAGCATTTGCTGTAAAAAGGAAGGACAATGAAATGCTTTGCGCAGTGTCTAATAACGACATTTTTAGGGCAAGAATTTTATGTTTTATCAGAGATAAATAACACAATAAAATAACAGACCCTAGACCCGTTATTCTAGTTGATGCTGCAATTATAGATACAGTTTAGTATATTATTTTAAATTAATTAAGTAAGAAGCAAATGATTTAACAGCTAAACATTAAAGTAGTCATGTTGCCAGTGCACTGATTGATTTGGTGTGAAATATTGCATTGTAATCACAATTTTTGCTCCAAGGCATCTGAATTATAATTTAAGTGACATGCACCAGTGCTTGTTAGCTACATAAAACTAACTTTTAATTTTATGTTGGCGATTATTTCAATATTAACAGCTCTTGTTTTCTACATCATTTAGGGTTCCTCACATTGAAAGTTTAAATAAAAGTGCCTAAAGTAATAAAATGTACAGCTTATCTTTGCTTGCTTTAACTATGGATATGGAAATTTGAGCAGTGGTTCTTAAAAGCAAGAATAGACTATTAACATTGTTTATGCTGATTATGAAATGAAGGAACACAAAGGAACTGAAAAATTAAGAAATGTGTTTTTTGAAAGAAACAAAGCTGGAAAATGTAGCATTCCATTTTTAGTTCTTAATAAATTTTCTGGAAGTGTGATTGGCTGAAAATATCCACATACTGTCTTTATATATCATTGCTCATCTCTTTCTTCTAGAGTAATTGCATCTACAAGTCACAGAACACTTACTGTATGTCAATACCTAAAAATGTTAGGGTATATATTCTTTTTCAAGCTCTGAACTGTTGATTAATGTGGAAATTGAAAAAATACAAAGAAGATAAAATCAATGGAAAATGTAAAGGCATAAATTCCATGCATGCTATGATATTTAGTGCCCTTGAGCCAAAACAAAAATAAAGCATGTATAATTCCTTTGTTTGCAGTCACTCAAAAAGAGGGCCAATATTAAAAACCATGTCATTTCTTATTCCTCACATTTACATTTTAGTACATACCAAATTGGATTATAATCATAAACTACTTAATTAGTTTATGTTAGTACATTATAGAAATGTGTTATTGTCATCTGGACTATTTCATTTTGAAGTTTACTGGTTGTTCCTAGAAATGTATTAACCGTTATTAATAATGAATAATTCTTCCTTCTCAGTAAGAACTGAGAAGTTAAAAAAAATAGAAAAGTGCTTGGTTGACTGTGGTGTCTACACAAAATCCAACATTTTTTCTGATAAGCTTTATCTACAGTATGAAGATAGTTTGGAAAATGGCAGCTAATTCAAAGATCTCTATAAAATGTCCATATACTTTAACAATTTTGTGAAAGGTACAAAACTGCTTCCATGTTTTTCTATTGTGTCACAAGAGTAAGGAAAATCAAAGCAATGCATTTGAAAAGGAGTCAGAATTCTACAGAAATCAATGGACCTACTTGAATGTCTTTGAACTGTGGGAGGAAACCAAAAGCACACAGAAGAAACCCACATAAAAACCTGGAGAATATACAATCTCCAACCAGATATTACCCCAGGACTTGAACACAATGCCCCAGCACAGCATTGCTAGCAATTGCACCACCATGCCACCCTGTTGAATAAACAACTTCATCAAATCATTTACAGTCTTAACTAGGGCACTCTCTGTACTTTTGGTTAAATGCAGGATTAAATATTTCATATAAATCATTATTTGACAATTGAGAGAAATCACAACACACTCCTTTATTGAGTTATATGAGTACAACAGAATTATTAATTAAGGGATCTTTCTTATGCCATTACTCTTCATTACTAACACTAAACTGAACCAAATACTATCCTGAACTGTTTGAAACCATCAAGATAATGTATCTTAAAAGCAGCATTTAAATAAGTGTTGGCGAGATGCCCTTTACTGTAGAAAAGCTATAATAGAATTAGTTTGTTACAGTATCAATGCATCCTATTACCTTCTTACAACCCGTCATTTCTAATAAAAAGTTACTCTCCCAATCTTGTGTGTTTGCACACATATACAATAACTCATATATGGATTGTATTCTGTTTTTCTGACAGAATCTCCAGAGATAAAGAATAATAATTTTGTACCAATAAAAGTGAATTATCTGACACTGTATTTAAAAAAGTTTCAGTATTTATAGACAATTACATTTTTTGTGATGGATTATAATGACAGGCAGCACTGGGCTTCCTCTTAGAACGTTTATTGTGATTAAATCTGACCTTACCTTAGATGTTGTCTTTAGTAAACTACTAATCTTACTGTTAAAAAAGATTATCAGCAGTTATTACTTCCTGTATTTTTGCAGCATAATGAATTCTTGATAGGATACTAACAGATCCATGGATTTTCTTTATCCAATACAGGGTTGTGGAGGAGCTGCAGCCTTTCCCAACAAGCAGTGTGTGGAAGGTAGGATATACTCTGGATGGAACATCAGTCCATCACAGGGTAGACTCAAACACACTCACACCCATACTAAAGCCAATTAACCTACCATTACTGTATGTCTTTGTAAAGAAACCAGAGCATCCAGAGGAAACCCATGTGGACATGAGGAGAACATACTGTACAACCTTCACACAGTAAGCACCTCGGGAGCTGAACCCAGGGCCCCAGTGCAGCGAGGCAGCAATGCCAGCCACTTCTCCACTGTGCTGTCCCTTGATGGGATACATTTTTTGCAATTTAAATTGGACTTAATCTTTGCAGAATCAATTAGTATACACATAAATTCCCCAGAAAAAAAAAATCAAACCAACAACAAAGTCCTAATTGCCATTTAATTATTAAAAATGTTTAGTCACCCTTTTGTGAGGATCAGTGGTTTCAGTTCAATTTAAAATCCTTGAAAAAAATGTTTTGTTTTGTTTTATTCTTGGTTCTGACCAAGGTGAACACTAACTTTTTCTTTCCCCTTGACAGCATGTAATACACACTTTCTTCTGGGGGTATAATGCTTTTCAAGCTCATTAGCCATTCTGAAATGCTTAATGGAAACAAAACACATTGATAAAAAATAATTTATCTTTATTTTTAATTACTTGGGCAAAAATCTTTCGTTCAATAACAAATCTCGAAAGGTTAAATCTTCAATTTACTGTTATTTCTTACTCTTTGAAGTCTTCAGGTTCAACATTTAGGTTTTGAAAAAAATATTATTATACCTATATGTGTTTACATCATTTATTTGGCAAATAAAATATGGTATATATAATTTAACCAGATAGGAAACCTTAGGAATTGTCTACTTTTACTTTATAAAGTAATATGCATTTAAATCAAAATGATTTTACACTTGTTATTCTTTACATACAGAAAGTAACACCCTAAACACTATATAAATGATAGATTTGAAATATAATCCCAAAAAGTAATGTCTGAATTGTTCAAAACACCACATATTTCAAAACCTAATATACAGTGTTATTTATGTTGTCTTTTAGAAAATTTCTCTTTAAAAAGTTCCTTTGTTATGGCTTTTGCCAGGTTGATGTTGTAAAGTCCAAATTAATTTGATAAGAATATAATTTCGAAAACATACTGTAAATAAGTGGTTAACCAATTATAAAGATAATACAATTCAAGATAATGCAGTTACAAAATAAAAGAGCATTCAAAATGAGCAAAGGTCAATACAATAATTTTCTTTATAGTAGTTAATCAGATCACAATCTTCATGCCATGCATTTGTTACAATTTTCTTATGTTGAAGGATGTGGGAGTCTGAAAGTTTGAAAAGGAACAATGTCCTAGAGTTTCAGAAGATTTTTACAATTTATTTTTATTTCCTAAAATAACAGATTGGTTGAAAGTGAAATGAAGTGCCAGAGAATATTATCATCTTACACTATCCTGTATTTTATTTTATGAGCTGATAACATTTATAGTAATTTAGGTTTTTAGTTAGAATTGTTACGAACCACTAGTACAGCAATAACACACCACATTCTATTACATCATGAAAATAAATGGGAAAAGATTTTTCTCATTAGTTATTTTTTGTCAAATTCAGTCAAATGAAGCCAAAGCTAGTCACTTTGGACCCAAATTTCTGTGAAAAGAATATGAGGACAAGTTAAGCAGTGATTATAAATTAATTAGGTGTTCAACAGTGAACCTGTGTTAAAATGCTGTCTGTTCAGCTCATTATAAGAAGTTTTAGAGTTGAATTATCATTATACAGGCCACCTCTGGGGCAAGGAACCTTTGGTGTTTCACAGTGAATATGTTTCTTTGAACTTAAAAAATATATAAATGTATAAAATATATAAAAATATATCATCTTGGCATCTTATTGTTTTTTTTTGCACAAGGTATGCTTGCTGACCTCCCTCAAAAAAGTAAATTGTTCTTCACTGTAATGCTATTTTGGACCTTACTTTGCACAGGTTCTCAAGATTAACATAAGGGATCAGCACAACAGCACAATTTGTAAGGAGAGAGCTTTATTATTTTTTGTGGGATCATTTCAGCGATAGCATAAAGAACATTTTTTTATAAGCAAACCTTATGTCAAGCATGTCTGCATATAACAACTAGGAGACATAAAGAAAAAACAGAATATTAAAGGTATGGCACACCTCACACTCCTTGTAGATTAATGTGTAAGTGTATGTTTCTAAAATGATCTTACTTAAAATTCCCCCTTACCTTATTACTCTGTTAATTGCAGACACTAATACTTGTCAGCCTCAATATATCTTTCAATACTACATTTTATAATTCCTAAAAACATACTGAGACTGGGAAAGAGACTATTTCTACATAATTGTGCCTCACGTTTCTTAATAATATTAGAAATATTTAATGCAATCCCATCATTCTGTAAATCCTCAAAACAGTAAAGGTACTTTACATATATTTAATGCTACAAATAATATAATTAAAATAAATGCATTGGTTAACACCTTTGAATATCTTTGTTATCTTAATACCAATGTGCAGATTAAGTGCATTATGATTGTATATTATATTGCTGCCTTTTTAGCCAGGTGTACCTTTGAAAGAAGACTTTAAATTATAGAATGGCCTTTTGGTTTAACAAAGGTCCAATAAAATTATATTAAAAATGCATATGTCCATAGATGTAAGCTCTGATTCAGAATAGTCTTGTCATGTCCTCCCTGGGTCCAGTGCCAAGAGGCTATTAGAAGGGGCTTGGGGCTATTACCAAGGTAACTACCCTTAACCCCACTCTCCTGTCAAAACTGGTTACCATGGACACAGAAACTGACAGAAAGCTTGATCATCTGTGTTCTGTTATCAAAACCCCAGCCTTAGATGATGGAGGCGACTAAAATTAGGTCAGACTCTGGCATAGTGTCTTTTCAAAAGTCTATTTCTGAGCTTTGTTCTCCCAGTTCCCATGTTCCCTAGTTTGCTGCTCTTGTTCCTGTATTCCCATGTTGTATTCTCCTGTTCCTCTACTCCTGGATTCCCCCATTTCTGTGACTTCTTTGATGTTTCCTTGGTTCGGACCCTGCGTGTTAGTGTGACTAAGCTTTTTGGATTTTCCCTTTGTGTGCTGTGTTACCAAGATTCTTTGGATCTGAGCTTTGCTTTCCTGTAGGACAACTATTCACCACCCACCTTTGTGCTTTGGACCATGTTCAGTCGATTTTTCTCCCTTCAATCCACACTCTTCATAGCCTCAGCTCCTCCCGTCAGTGCACAGACCACTTAGCCCAGACTCCAGTATTTGCACAACACCAACCCATTTTTACAGTGTGCTCCCAGCACTGCTGCCACCCTGTGTGTTCTGCTCATGCCTTGCTGCGCACAGGTGACCAGAGTTTCTGTTTGATCATGCGTCAGTTGTAACTGTCATGACCCTGGAGGGTGCTCCACCTTTCTGTCCTGTTCCAAGCGTCCCTGTGCCTGTTCATGTGCTTCCAGTGCGTCAGGTGGTGGTGTGCTATTTATTTCCGGTCTGTCCTATCCTCCTTGCTCTGCATTGGGAAAGGATGTCATGAGGCTGGCCTCACCAGGTTGCCCCAAGTCCGTGGCATGTGGGCTTTGGTCTCATCCTCGACCACCTGAACCCTTGAGCCTAAAGCTAATCCCCGCGTTTGCTCCGTTCCTGTGGCTTAGCATAGGGTCTTCTTGTTCTGCCGGTCTCTTCACGGCTGTACACAGGTAGCACTTTAGGTCTAGAATGTAACCAGGACTTCCAGCACTGTGAGGCAACAATGCTAACCACTACACCACCATGCCACCCACCATGATAATTTTATATATTTTGTATAAATTATTATAGTATAGATATTGTTAAACATAAATGCCATTTTTTATAGCCACACACATTAGTAAAAAGAAGGGAATCAAAGACTAATTTTTATAAACTTTGTGACATAATAAAAAAGAGTATTTCGTATTAATAACAACTACAATTATAATGTTGATGATATTTTGGCTTTTTTGTTGTAGGTTGGCAATAGTGTGTGCCACATATGTAACGAACAGTTCTTTTTCGGACCCTATGCGGACGACACAATCCGAAGAAGTGGGGAAACACTGGGAAAACGTCATGCAGGAATACGGGGCTGAAGACAGGGGGGCGTGTCCAAGGTGCGCTGGTGCACGGGGGAGGTCTGGCCGAGGCGAACAATCCAAAAGAGTAATCCTTAGAGAGTATCCAAAACAACTGGGTAAGTCCAAAACCAGATCCATCAAAACAAGGAATTAAACCCAGAGGCCGGGTCGGAACCGGCGGACAAGGAACAGGAACGGGAACAGAGATTAAAACCTTAACGGGACCAGGCGCTTCCAGGTCCCGGACTCGCACGGCACGGAAACCAGATGCAGAGCCCGGATTAGCGTCAGTGCCTGGCTTTTAAGGTAGGCTGGGAATAGGAATCAGGTGCACAGAATAAAGTCTTAAGTGAAAGGGCTGGAGCACCCTTAAGGAGGGGGGACTATAATCGTGACAGTACGCCCCTCCTTTTCAGGGCGGCTCCGAAGCCCTAAGAAAAAAAAAGGGGAGAAAAAAAAAACGATGGAATCCAGGCTGCCAGGGTGCCGTCCGCGGGGTCCAGGTGTTGGCTCTGAATTCTGTAACAAACAGTTCTTTCCGGACCCTATGCGGACGACACAATCCGAAGAAGTGGGGAAACTCTGGGAAAACGTCATGCAGGAATACGGGGCTGAAGACAGGGGGGCGTGTCCAAGGTGCGCTGGTGCACGGGGGAGGTGTGGCCGAGGCGAACAATCCAAAAGAGTAATCCTTAGAGAGTATCCAAAACAACTGGGTAAGTCCAGAACCAGGAGATCCATCAAAACAAGGAATTAAAACCAGAGGCCGGGTCGGAACCGGCGGACAACATATCTATTTTCCTTGACTCCACTTCCTAAAAGAAAATCTCTGTCTTGGAGATTTGAGCTGAACCATTCCTTCTGCTGTCTTTGAAAGATGTGTGCCTGAGCCTGAGCTACAGCAACGGTAATGTGTCAATATTGCTGCAAGATATAGAAAGCACTATGCTACCACAGTTTTTTTACCCATTCATAATTGCTCAATGTCAAATTGCAGTACTGAATTGCCTCTCAAAGGCTATGGTAATGGCTTTCAACTGGACATAAGATTTCGCCTCCCACTCTACAGTGATAACTTTAGAACACACTCATTTTCAGTATTTTAATTTGTGCTGGACTGGACACTGTTTTCGTTCAAAATCATTTTCTTGGGGAAAGCCCAACATGAGGGCAATGACTTTGGATGTTGCCTTTGTCCTTGCATCCTGGATATCAAAACTGGGTGCAACATTTTGAATCTTTTAAACTTTTTTTTCCATTGTAGAAGGATCACAACTAGAGCCCTATGTCTTTCATAAATATGAAGCAACACAAAATCAATAAAATAAAACAAATAAAAAAAATGTTTTATGATAATCTTGATTTAATAAAGTATATTGCTTTTTATATCACATTATCTCAAGGCACTTTATGATAAATACAAAAGCAAAAAGAAACTTTAATACCTATTTTAATACAAAAAATAAACTGAATTAAAAACTGTCATATAAAAGTCAGATTTAAGACAGGATTCAAAAGTGCTGACTTCTTGCAAGACGTAATATGGGCTTAGAATTATTCCTTACCCTTGAAGCGAGAGAACAGAAATCATAGTTGTCCAGTGTTCAGAGACCAGTTTTGGGAACAGATAGAAGCCAACAGTCTGAGGAGCAAATGACTTACTGCACAGTAGGGTGTGTTAGTTCACAGATGTAGACAGGAGTCAAACCAGATAAGTCCTTAAAGGTGAGCAGCAGTTTTTTTAAAATGTTATTTTAAAATCCACAGGGAGTCAGCACAAGACATTTTAAATAAGGGGAGATATACTTATGCATTTCAGTTTTATTAAGATTAAAGGTGTGAACAGATTATAGCTTTTTAAGAGCCAGTTTGGATACACCAGTAAATACTGCATTACAATGATTAAACTTATCTGCATCAGACTGGGAAAGACATGAATGGATGCAAGAGATTGAACAAAGTTTAAAAATACCTTCATAACATTGTCAACACAAGATTTAAATACAAGAATCTGATCAACGATAAACATCACGATTCCTAACTAGGATACCAGGACTGATTCCAGCATCATCCATATTCAAACTAAAGGTTATACATTTATGGTGACAAAAAGATTTCCAATCAGCAAAAGCTCACATTTCTTTTAAAAACTTTAACCTTATTTCAGCACATTGTGCCTGAATTATGTGAGGCTCTAAATCAACACAGGATAAAACATAAATGTGACTTTTTTCTACAAAAACAACTTGATACTTCTAACAGTATCTGTTAAGATGCAGCTTTTACCATAGATGGGATCTGGGGGGATCTTCTTTTAATACGACTTACAGAAATATACTCAATATTTCTCACTTTTTGGTAGTTCAAACTAACAAAAGAAAAGTTGAAATGATCGCTTGTTGTTTGAACTTCTTTATGATCACTTAATTTGCACAGTTCAACAGTAAAAGTATTCTTGTTTTGTTTATATAACTTATTATAATTAAGAACATAATTAATTCGATGAATTTTGAATATGTATATTATTTAATTAAATTGGAGGAAAATTCTTAATTTATTAAGACTTCCAGCAAAGTAGTATTTGCTATACAGGTTTTCTCACGAATAGCTTATTGCTATTTACATATGTGAAGACAAATATCCATATTCATGATTAAGGACCATGCATAAAGTTTTAAGCCATATGTTAGAGAACATTGTGAAACATTTTTGCAAGCTGTTTTATTGGTAATATTTACTTTGGAATTAGGGTACCACAAAAAAAGTCATTCTGATAATAAACCCAAAGGCTTTATGAAGTATTTATTACACACTGAGGTAACTATTCAATAAGGTCTTCCTTTTCTGTACATGCTGTCTTTCAAAATAATCATCCTAAACAACATGTTTTTCTTTTTTTACATAGCACTAAGATTTAAAATGTATAATGGTTTCAGTTTCCAACATCTGTACTCCTTGTTTGCAATTCAAGATCATAAATGCTTCTGAATAATTCATAAAAATGATCAGTTAAATAATGTGCCTCAATGGCAAAGATCAGTGAAAGCCAACATTTTAATCTGTAATTAAAATAATAAAGTCTAGTTGAAAAGACTGCAATTTGATTTAACATTTAATTTTTTCAAATGAAAATTGATTGGTAACATAAATTACAAATAACATATAACATACAGTATGGAACTCCTGTATATGTAACATATACAGAAGTCTTTGTTTTTTTTTGTATTTGCATTATTCTATAAAAATAGTTTAAAAAATAGTTATTATGCCACTCTGATTTCTATTCTGCATGTCCCTCATATTACAGTAGCATTTTAAAATCTTTTAATCATACAGGACATATACAGTACTGTTGCATATATGCCATAACCTTCTACATGTAGTTTTTACAGGGAAAATACCTTTTATGATCACTTACTCAATTGTACAGCTCATTTTGACAGTTGACATACTTGCTACATAATTAAAGAATGACCTTTTTGTCTTAAATGATAGCCAGGTATTGGCAGTCATTTTAGTTCAAATCTATACCCCCAGTGGATATTTCATCCATGAGGCCTGCCTTTTTCAGAAGCCAATTAGTTTTCAGGAGACTGGACATGATTTGCGGGTGCATAGTCTGCACATACTGTATTGTCTGCACTGTCGTGTGACATTTGAAAATGTTTTTTTTTTCATTTCTCAGTTGCTCTTGAATATTCAAACAATTATCTCAGCATGAACAGAAAAAAGAATATATTGTGTAATACCTAATAAAGGTTTACTCAGGAAAGTAGTAAAACTACTGTAAAGTTCAAGTCATACAGACTGCTTCTTTAACAGTACGCAAGCTCTTAATTTAAATGCCATGATTTTTATTGATCTGAGTGATAGCAATTTATATGGATGCTAGACTCTTTAGCATACTAGATTTTCCTGAAAACCTATTATCTCCCAAAGTATAACACATTTTCAGAGTTTTGTGATTTTGAACTTTACAGAATACAAAACTGCACCATAATCTAAATAACTGTTTGAGAGGAATTTTTGAGGAAGCATTTCTTAGGCATTTAAAGGTCAGAAAATTTAAGGTTAAAAGAGATGAATGGAACAATGACCAAAGATACTGGGTAGTGTTAAAGAGGACATGTTTTTATAAGCAGGAATTATCTAATAATTAGCAGGAAAAGTATGTCTGGCTTGATGCATGGCAGTTTTATAACGGTGGAAAAAATCTGGTGAATTTAGTGTTCTACTGTCTAGATGAGTTTGCATTTTAATGGTTTGTCACTTTTGTCAGTTTTCTATGTTTAGAACCTACAAAAATGTTTATAACACTACCTCTGCAAATAGGGTAATAAATACAGTGTTTCATGGTACCTTTAATGGATTTATTTACGCACAGTATAAAAATGTACTTCTTTCAGGATATTTGAATGTACTGGAGCATACTAATCTGTAACTGTATTTTTATTTACTATATATTCTATTAAGTAACCAATATGTGCATGCTGTTTCATAGCATTATCTTGAGTTTGTTTCTGGCCAAACTTTAAATTAATCAATGAATTAAAATGACATCATATATATACTGTATGTTTTACATTATCTTTCTAAGTAAAGAATTATATACAACTTATTTTGTAATCAAACTAATGTAACACAGTACAAAACAAGATCTATTGGAAATTTTACATCAATTTTTATAACATACTGTATATCAAAAAACAGTTCTAGGTAACATCTATGAATTATCTATTGATATCTATCCATGAATGAGTAACATGAACCAATATAACACATTCAATAACTATTTTATTTAATGCTAAGATACTGAAATATTTCACAACTGTGTAATAGCAAAGTAGAGTGGAATCTTCAGTAGCATGTAAAAAGCTCAAAGCATTGCTTTAAGGCAGGCTTCATATCAAGCTTTGACCTTGTGTAGGGCATATGATTTTTAAATTAGATGCTTCTCACAGCACCATTATGCCAGCATATCAATTAAATCTCTTCTAGGTGGCAAAAACGAAGGGAGGGACAAATTCTTCAAATGGCATTAGCCATATATTTTTTTTGTTATTTATCTAGGTTAGCTCAGCAATGCGCTCTAATTGTGTCAGGTTTCTTGACATTTTCCTCTGTCTTCTACAAAGTCATTTGCCTCCTGCCTGCTACCATTGGTTCATACCTAAGGAGTCTTTTGCCAGTTATAACTCTATGAAAGTCAAGGCTGTTTAAGGACCTTTAGGAAGGCTCATTATGCCCAGCATCCCTGGCAGGGTACTTCACATTGTGCTATCAATTCAAGTCAATTTCCGGACTAGCTAGCCCCACATAATGTGTAAAAGAGACATAATATTCATGTAATCTTTATTTAGTGCTGGTTAGAGCTGTTATTCGTACAGGCTCTTTGTTCAGGGTCTTGATGTTGACAATAAATAAATTGCTCTCGCTGGCTGGTAAATTGCACAGCTCTTTTGAGGCCTTAACAACAAAGCAAAGTGATGAATCTGTAGCCCAGAGAGGTTTATTCATAAATAACCCCTCTGATTGGTTTAAGACAGGTACAGTCTTTACACGTTTAAAGATGGATTTACTACTTGCAGCTATGTGGAACTCTTACAAGATGAAGCAAGCACAGTGCTTTATAATCTATAAAGAGATGTATATTTGCAAAACCTTTGTTGAAGAGATTATTATGTACTGGAATTCAAAACTGTTTTATTCATCTGTTTGTAAAAGGTCTAATTATCTAAAATGTAATTTATTGGTTGTAGATTTTCTAATGCTCAGTATTTTTTATTTAGAGGGTCCTAAAAACAACATTCACAAGGAACATAAAGCTATATTTTGTTTGAATGTATTAGTAAAAGTAATTGTCTATGAAAGGTCTTTTTTTAAACTGTGTTCCTTATAGTTTTACAGGATAGATATAGTCGAGAGTGAAATATTGCAGCTAATTAAATTCAACATTAGTTATACTTGAACTTGAACTTGAACTTTATTGCCATATGTAACCGGTACTGGTACAATGGAATTCTTACTTACAGAAAGTCTCTCGATTATAAAACAAGTGTAAAAAACAAAACAAAGTGCAAACAGTGCATCAAGACAATGTACAAACAAACAATAGACAATGTGCAAGTAAACATGCAGACAGTTTGACTGTAAACAATACAGACGTGTAAACAATGACTGGAGACGTACAATTAATAAATTACAATGAGGTAGATGGTGATGGTGTAGGTGTGGTCCGAGGGGGATGGCTAAATGTGTTCGCCAGTCTCACTGCTTGTGGATAGAAGCTATTGAAGAATCTAGTGGTAAGTGTCCGTATGCTCTTATATCTCTTGCCTGAGGGCAGTGGGGTGAAGAGCTCATGCCCGGGGTGGTGACTGTCCTCTGTGATGGCCAGAATTCTACCACGGCAGCGGTCCTCATAGAGCTGTTTAATCTCGGTGAGACCGCAGCCGATGATCTTCTGGGCCATATTGACCATTCTCTGCAGTGCCTTTCTTTCTCGCGAAGAGGTGTTGCCATACCACACGGTGATCCCGTTGGTGAGGACGCTCTCGATAGTGCAGCGGTAGAAGTTCACCAACACATGTGTTGGCATCCCCCATCGCTTGAGGCACCTCAAGAAATAAAGGCGCTGCTGAGCCTTCTTCATGATAGAGTCAGTGTTCACAGTCCAGGTTAGATCTTTAGAGATGTGAATTCCCAAAAACCTAAAGCTGGTGACTGTTTCCACTTCCGTTCCATCAATACTGAGTGGGCTGTGAGTGTGTGGCCTGTGTCTCCGAAAGTCCACTATTAGCTCTTTCGTTTTCTTTATGTTCAAGTCCAGGTTATTGCTATGACACCACCTAAGCAGCTGTACAACTTCATCCCTGTAAGTGGACTCGTCATCATCACTGATCAGTCCTATTATAGTGGTGTCATCGGCAAACTTAATGATGCGGTTATTGCTGTGTCTTGCTGTGCAGTCGTGAGTAAATAGGGAGTACAACCTTGGACTCAGACAGCAGCCTTGTGGGGTTCCAGTGCTCAGGGTGAGTGGTGTTGATGTTTTATTGCCTATCCGCACCACCTGTGGTCTCTCGATAAGAAAGTCCAGCAGCCAGTTGCAGACAGAGTTGCACAGACCTAATCCCCTGAGCTTTGTCACCAGTTGACAGGGTATGATGGAATTAAATGCTGAACTGTAGTCCACAAACAGCACTCTCACATACGAGTTCTTAGTGTCCAGGTGTTCCAAGGCTGTATGCAGAGCCAGGGAGACAGCATCATCCACTGATCTGTTGTTCTGGTAGGCGAACTGCAGGGGGTCCAGGGACTCTGTGATGGAGGAGTTGATGTGTGACAACACCAGCTTCTCCAGGCATTTCATCACCACAGATGTTAATGCTACTGGGCGGTAATCATTCAGGCATGTCACTTTTGTCTTTTTGGGGGTTGGAACAATAGTGGTTTTTTTAAAGCAGGTGGGGACCATGGACTGTGACAGGGAGGAGTTAAAGATGTCTGTAAACACTGTGGTCAGCTGGGCTGCACATGTCCTCAGGACGCGAGGTGGTATCCCATCAGGCCCTGCAGCCTTACGGATTTTCACCCTGCTCAGAGTCTTCTGCATGTCCTGCTCTGAGAGTTTCAGAACAAACTCGCCCTGCACGCTTGGGGTCTTCTCGGCAGTGCCCGTGTTCAGAGCATCAAAGCGGGCATAGAAGTGGTTCAGCTCGTCAGGCAGGGATGTGTTGTTCGTGTCAATCTCCTGGCTGCAGCCCTTGTAGCCTGTGATTGACTGTAATCCCTGCCACAGCCTCCGGGTGTCAGCGCACTGCATTTCAAGCCGCACTCTGTAGCTCCGTTTGGCGCGTTTTATGGCTTCTTCTAATGCATACCGTGATTTCTTGTACAGCTCTTTGTCCCCCGATTTGAACACAGTGGATCTATCTTTTATTTTATTGCGAATGTCGTGGTTGAACCACGGTTTCTGATTGGGAAATGACCTAATTTTCATTTCTGGTACACAAACGTCGGTGCAGTATTTAATATAGCTGGTGACCGCGTCCGTATACTCATTTAAATCTGTGTCGGGAGCTCTGAATGCGTCCCAGTCTGTACTATCAAAGCAGTCTATTAACTTGCTTTCCGCCTCCTCAGACCAACAACGCACTGACCTGTTCGCAATGGGGGAGGTCTTCAGCTTCTGTTTGTACTCAGGAAGCAACAGGAGAGCGATGTGGTCCGACTTACCGAAACTCGGTTTGGGAAGCGCTTTGTATGCCCCTTTTATTGTTGTGTAGCAGTGGTCTAAAATATTGCCTCCTCTTGTCGGTACAGTGACATGCTGAATGTATTTTTGCAGAACTTTCCTCAGATTGCAGTGGTTGAAGTCCCCAACTACAATTGAGACGGCTTCTGGGTGGGAGTTTTCGTGCTTGTTGATAATGTCGTGGAGTTCGCTATGTGCTGCTTCCACGCAGGCTTGAGGTTGAATGTAAACGATTGTGATAATAGTGGCGGAAAACTCCCTCGGCAAATAAAAGGGTCGACATTTTATGGTCAGGTGTTCTAGATTCGGCGAGCAGGATTTAGAGATTACCTTCGGATTTAGAGATTTATACAAACTGTTATAAATCTATGAAATAATATATTACAGTATATATAAGTCTGTATATGGGAATATTGTCAGTCAGGAGTATTATTTTTTAAACAAAGGAGCACTGGAGCCTAATATTTTTAATTATCTACATAATAATTTGCTTACTGTATGTCCCTGTGACAGAGTGCCTGTTTTTTTTTTTCTTTTGATGAATATGAAATACTCCAATATTTTCCTCTACCCTTCTGGTATGTTTGTGAGTGTGTATGTGATACGATTGAAGTATGAATGATACTTACCTTTTCTGTTTCCCTAAAATCTTTGCAGTGTTTCCTCAATAGAGTATTGTATTGTGTTGATCAAGATGGCCACCAGTTACCTTTTCTGTTTGTAGTATCCCACAATGCCCCCACAGATGATGTTAAAGGGTAAGGTTACTGGTGGGCCATCTATAAATAACAGATGTAAGATTATTTGTTTTGTTTAAGTGGATATATAACTGTTCCATGACTCTGTTAAAATGTATAAGTTTTTGTGGATGGTTAAATACTTTATTTTGATCAAAATTGCCTATCTCTGTTAAAGGTCTGTGAAAAGCGAGTCCCTTTAAGATGGTCCTTGGAGAGGAGGGGCTATAAAAGGGACTGGGAGAGGTCAGTAGAGAGAGGGTGCCTTGGAGGAAAGGTGTGCAGAGAGTATTCCTGTAAAGGATTTGTTGTTGTTGTTGTTGTTGTTGTTGTTGTTGTTGTTGTTGTTGTTGTTGTTGTTGTTGTTGGCAATAAATCTAGTTTTGTTTGCATTTAAAGACTACTGTTTGGGAGTTTCTTTTCTTTTGAGCCAAACCTGATTGCTTGGCTGGTGACAGTTCCTCTGTCCGGAATGTTCTTTGTACTTAAATACATCAAAGACTAAACAAGCTTTTGACCCGATTCCTTTTACAATAGGTTTTATTTAGCAGTACAATTGAGAAAAACAATTTGCAGTACAATTTTGAAAAAGTTTTTCCCCAAAAAATGACAACAGCGAGTTATGCTTTGAGAAGCCATCTTTAAAGGTGCTACAGTATATAAAATAAAGTTTGTTATTAATAATTGTAGAATATAAACATCTATTTAGTCATGCTTTTTCTGCTTGAATGGAGCATTTTATTATGTTAACCCATGGCCAATATTTAGTCACAATTGTCTCATTTTTGAGAATCTAAGCAATATTGAAGTAACAGATGATGAGGAAACACAATTAAACTTCCCAACTGAGTTGTTGAATGAGCAAACACCTTCAGGTATACCTCCTCGTAAGGTAAGCCTAAAAGGCGGAGCTATCGTGATGCTTATCAGAAATCTAAATCCCAAAAAAGGACTGTTTAATGGAACCTTGTTGATTGTGAAGACACTACATCTATATTTAATTGATGGTGAGACTTTAACTGGAAGCAACACAGGAGTAAGAGTTTTCATCCTTAGAATTAATTTAGCTCCCAGTGAAACAAACTTGCTGTTTACTTAAAAGATAAGACAATTTCCTAAAATCTTAGCTTTTGGCATCACAATCAACAAATCTTAGGGTCAGCCTTTCAACAAAGGTGGTGTTTTCCTACTGGAACAGGACAACTTTATGTAGCATTTTCCAGGTCCAGAGATGAAAATGAGTTGAAAATCTTCATACTGTAGTTAATGCAGACAGTCAGTACTTAAAGAACTGTTGCGATACTTTTTGTAATTTTTGTGCAATTATTGTAATTTTTTAAAGGATTATACAGTCATACATGCATCATACATGTATAAATGATCAAATTGCATTTTTAGTCATTTTTCTAAATATATTTTATTACCCGAATCCATCCCACTGACACCTTAGCTAGCACCGAAGGGAGCCAAGAGAGTTTTTGTAATTACTTTGGTATTAATCTTTACTTCTTCTTTAAAAGAGTTTTGGTGAAACATTAGCCACAGGTACACTAGTTAATAAAATACAATGCTCCATTAAAGCAAAAAAAGCACGTACTGTAAATAATTACTGTGGACTTAGAAGGGGAAGATCATTTTTATCGTTGAGCAAACTGCTATAGCACTGGATATGTTTATAGTGTGTGATGTGATATATTTGGACTTTCGGAAAGCTTCTGATAAATGACTTCTTGAAAAATCTAATTCTTATACTGAAACGTTTAGATATCCATGGAAATGTGTGCACATAAATAAGATTATGTAACATACAGATGCAGGTGTGTAACATAGATAGGTAACATATAATTACATCAATACACAAATATTGAATTTAAGCAGCAGACAATTAATAATACACTTTTAATAATTATACTGAAATTCACTTGGCAAATTCATTCATTATAAGTATCAAGATGAGAACCTTAATACTTCTGAGTTGTGAATAGCCACTTTAAGAAGTGTAACAAAACAGTCAGTTTTCAGGTTAATTAAAAGTAAACTCTCCTGGGTATTTTATCACAACAGCAAACCTCCTTTTACAAAAATGCCAATATTTTCACAAGAGGATTAAATAGAATCAGATGTTCCATAAATCTGAGACCAAATCAATACTATGTTTGAAAAAAATGTACTACAGATCTATATTTCTAGAAATTGTTGTTGAAAATGGAAAGCAGACTATGTTGAAAACAAATGGTGAAACTAGATATGTGTCAAACATAGCATTACATATATAATGGGTTGTATATATATAAATTCACTTTTTGGTTAGAAAGGATTGACTCTGAATTGTGTAACAATTTATAACAGAAAAAAGAGACATGTTAAAAGGGAAATTAAATACATTTATAATGAAGAAATACTGGATAACCTATCAATGATAAAATCAGGAAATTAATCACTGCCAATATCTCTGACTTCATTAAGATTTATTTAATACTTCCTAATCCTGTTGAGATAACTAAGAAAGTCAGTAGATGTTTATCAAACGTCTGCCATTCACAGAAAATCAGAGAAAGGGTGATTTTTTAAGCCTGGTTCCCGAATCATAGAGGTCTTTGACCTAAAAGTGACTAACATTCATGAAATATTGTCTGATTTTTTGTTCTTATTTGGGTACATGGATGAAAACCTGAAGGTTTTAATTTTTTAGTTTATAAACCTGTCTATGTCATGGCATCACAAGTTCCAATTCTTTATTTTTCTTTTACTAATGTAAGGGCATGAATTATTATATTATTAAAAATAATTATTAATAATTCATCCCATTTGTTAAAAACAGAAGCAGTAAAGTGCACAATAATCAGATAAAAAAAATAAGTATTGTATTATTCCTGCAGTTTCATAATATGTATTTTGGAAGTTTTATTTAATTATATTATGCTTACTTTCATATAATTTTACAATAAAAAAGCAAAACTGTCTCCTGTAAAATATACGGTACATCACACTTGTAGAGATTCTTACTATCTTGGATTAATTTATCTGACCAATATAATTATTTTAGACATTTAAAAGATTACCTGGTTGTTTGATTAATATCACTTGTCAGTCCATATGTATAGTTGGCTCCAAATATATTCTTACTTGGAAATGAAATCAAACCAAGTGGTTTGGGAGACTAAAGTCATACCAGTAGGAAATCCTTACATCATCAAAGTAAAAGAGTTCAACAGTGGTGCTGACTTTAAGTGTTATTGTACAATACATTTGTGAGCTGCTGTGAAACAAAGCTGCAGTGGAATGACAGACCGAACCCAGACTGGAGGACTCAGGGGCTCTTTGGGTGTTTCTGGAGAGACTTGGTAGTAGTATGGTGGAGAGTGTTGAGAAGAGAGAGAGGAAGCAGGCAGGCTGAATCTTGATGGAGGGTGGAGTGCTAAGGAAGCTCAGAGAAGGCTTTCCAGAGAAAAGACAGAAAGCCCAGCTGGAGACAGGCTGCCTAGCTAGCAGCAGTGAACATGCTGGAACAGGCTGCGCCTTGTCTGCGTCTGATTCAGACAGCTGAAACGGATGGAAAAAATCTCTGGAAAAAAAACAGATACCAACATGGGATTGGAGGAAGGCTTGTATGAACATTTAGGTTGCTCCTGGCAACGTCAGGATGCCTGCTGCTCCCAGCCTGGGATATTACATGAAAGACAATGCTGTTCTGATATTTGTCCAGTGAGGAATGACTAGGTATATTTCAGGTGTCAAACTGGTACACTTTTGTGTGTACTCTGTATCTCACTGAATGTCATCCCCTCTGTAAAGCATAGACTTTACATATACAGTATAGACACCCACTTTGTTTTTGGAATGTTCTACATGATCCAGTTTGGGTGTGCTTCTGAGAATACTCCAGCTGGATATTTTAGCCAAAACATGATGGTTTCTGTTAAGAAGCTCAAACACAGATCTATATCAATCTTGCAGCCGGGGGACACTGCGAAGTATACATCAAAGTCTATGACCGAAAGGATAATTAGTCTTCTTGAAGTACCACTACATTCTCCAGTTGGACATTTTTTGATTGAGGTGAAGAAAGTTGGATGCAAATATAAGACGTTTAGTTTTGAAAACCTGAAGACGTTCTGCATGGAGAAAAAACATGTACCAACTTCCAAAATATCCAGGTTTCAGAACATGGTATGTGAGCTCTGGCTGTTATTCTGACAATACTGCCAATCATTAAACATTAAAACCATATTTTCTCATGCTTAGTGATTTTAATTACCACCAGTTTACATGCAATTAAATTACCATATGCTGTTTGTAAAAAAAATGGCAAATACATCATATCTCATCTCAGCTGTAATGGCCATTTAAGAGTTCTGGGTGAACAGAAGAGTTGTAAGCCTTCTAGGGAGCTACAACATTTGTGGAGTATTTACGGATCCATTGTAATCAATAAATAAATAGTGGTGTAAACCAGTTGATGTCAGGGCAGCTGGATCATAACACTATTTTCTATCATTTAAATTGTTGTCTAATGGCAGCAACAACTAAAACTCATCAAGGGTAATTGCTGTTCTTTCATTTGTGCCACTTATTTAACCCAATGAAATGACAGTCTTGATTGTAGTGGAAAACACTTCACCTCAAATTGCTCAACAGCCAATGGTAGAAGTTTGTTTTCTCTGATGTATTGTAGCACATTTCTCGGTGGCTAAGGCCAGCATCAGAGTGGGACAAAATAGTTGACAAAGGGAGTTTTTAAATGGTGCATTTTTGTAGATGTGGGAGGAACATTATGCTGTCGGGTGTTATCAGTAATCTACAAGTATAGCTAATTCTCTTTCACAACAACAGGCAAGGAAGTGGTAGAGGAAATACAAACTGCTATACACAAATACAAATGCTATATTGATGAAGTGTTGCAGCTCATAATTGGATTTTTATACTGTATATTAGTCAACATTATTTTCTTTATAGCATAATATTGCCAGAGCACATACTTCAATATACTACTCACACATATCTGACCATGTACTTATTGAGCACAAACAGCCATATTAATCTATATATATATATATTGCCATACACTAGATGATAATGATTTAAAAAATTAAATTTTATTGGTTGCTATGCATGTGCAGTTAATATTTTATTTTTTGTGATGGATTTCTTTGGTATTATTTACCTTTTTAGGATATGTGTCTCCTTGCTCATGCTGTATATGTATAGCCAATGACCTAGAGGTTACAATGGATAGATCTGGTACTTAGTAGAAAAACGCAGTGTGGCATGATAAACAGAAGCAGACTGCTCATTCATATAAAAATACTCAAGATCTTTGGCTGCTGTCCTTCCTTGTGAATGGGACATAAAAGGAGATGTGCAGCAATGGAAATTCATTCTTTCTCACTCAAAATTAATGTGATGCAATCTAACAAGCTATCCAACCACATGACTGAAACCACCATTGTCCAAGCTTCAAGGAACAACCTTATGTTCAACAGGAGAGAGTGAGTCTGTAAAGTTATTAGAATTCTGGACAAGACTTTTCTCCAGACATTTTGTGATTTTGTTCTATGACTAGGACACCCACGTATGCAGTTTCGCCTGATCAATTAAATTAATACTGTGGATCTTATGTCAATGTCTGAATGTCAACATACTGTAGCGCATGCAAGGCGGGCTGCGAATAACGCCTGGGGGCGGGACTACTAGACTATACAGTATATAGTGGGACGGAGGCTGGGAGACAGCCTCTTCCCTTCCGTGTCTGTATTGGTGAAGGTGCAGCGCTGTAATCCCTGTGTGTGCCTTTCCCCAGTTCTGGTTAATAAATGTGTTGATTACCAGTCTTACGCCTGCTCCATTCCGTACCAAACCCCGTGGTCCTTACAATACAGTATATTTAGCATAGCACCTACAACCAGGCCAAGTGAACTGTTTCATTTTTTCCACACCTCACTTGCAGAAAGAGTCAGACCTTGTGCATATAGAATAGGAAACCTGCAATGGTAGCAAGGAATCCTTTCCTTTTTCCTGCACCATTCTTAGTACAAAGCAAGTCAAAGATGGTAGGACAACTCCTACAAATCCAGCTTCTGGTCTATCTTCCCACTGGACTTTATCCATAGAACAGCCTGGCCAGTTTTTTGCTTTAGATGAATATGAAATAAATGTTTACGTTGCCCAGAGAATTAAACTATTATTATAGTAATTTCCTTTTATTTTCTTAAATTCTCATGAATAAATGTAGATTAAATAATTAAACTGAGATCTGTTTAGCTTTTAGTTCAGTTATGTGCAGTGCAGGAGCTACAGTAGATCAGCCATTTACAGCTTCATTTGCTACTATCAAAATTTTGTAACTTTGTGTGTTATTGCATTATATAGACAAAAAATGTCAGTATATCTTATATAGCTCATCTGATAAAGGTAATGTAAAATTACCATCTGAACTAACCATAGAATAAATAGATATAAGTTTGCTGATCTTAGCTGACATTTCAGTTATATTGTCTTCAAAACTGGATTGCAATCAGTTTCAAAGAAGACATCTAATTGAATAACTGAGAACTTTTGTATGGGTGTGTGAATCAAAACACCAACATTATTTCATCTCTTACATGAAATGTATCAGGAAATGTGATACATTTAGATAAACATTAGAGGCAGGTGTTTGACTTTGGCATCAAAGGCAAAATGAGTTTGATGTTCTTAGCATTAAGTGTGTATAATTTCTTTACTGGTTTGTAACCCCTGCTGAGCCAAAGTGCTACAGTATGTTCTAAAGAACATTAAAATGACTGAAGTATCCATTTCTAGTATAGAGAGGAAGAGTCTTTAACAGTCATCACAGGATTTCCAAGTACTGTAAATGACTAGAGCTGACATTGTAATTTCAAATTTCTTAAATGATGGCTTTGCAACAACAACAAAAAAACCTTTTTAAAACTGCAAAGCAGACTCCGCTCTATAAAATTAAGACTTGACAGAAAAATACATTTTGGAATATTAAAAATGTATATGGAAATATTACACACAAATTCATAACAATTAAAAAGTTACTCCATAATGTTTTGCATTGTATTTACATGATAAAAAACAGACTTAATGAATAGGAATCAAAATATGATTTAAATTCAAAATAGCTTTTCAAAACGATTAGTCTCAGAACTTGACTTTCAGTAAAGTGTTTGATTCATAATAATCTAGTAATGACTTCACCATCAAATGACAAACCAGAAATGGTTGTCTAGTAGCAGTTTCATCCTTTTCCTCAGATAATGTTATATATGCCCAGAAGGTCTTTCCTGTAATGTAAAATTATCTGACAGGTTAGAGAAATGATAGCCACTCATAAAATGTCCTATAAGTCTTCCAACCAATATTAACAGAAAATTATTCCATTAAAAAGGTGATGCCTGACTTCTAGGGTCCTTCTCCTCAATTTTGCAATGGCTTAAAGAGACACTGTTCCTGCTTCATCTTTTAATTAAAGGGCATGCTCCATCATTTCCACAACAGATTAGTGACAAATTCCACAGCTGTGCAGCCAGTTACATATGATGACTTTTAATAGGATGCAATAAGTCACAGTTAAAGATGAGCTACAATAGTTCCCTTTATATTATTTAACACAGTTGTATACTGCATATTTGTCATGGTGTATACTGAATATTTAAATATTCTTTAATTGCTTTTATATCTTACTAAAACTGCTGATATCCTACCTTGCTTCTTTTTTGCCAAAAAGACTGAATATAAGAAATCTCTAATCTCACAGTCTATCTCTTTTGACCCAATGAACTAAATAAGCATTAAAAACTACACAACTGAAGCTAACATAACCTTTGTTAAGCTTTGCTTCTCTCAATCTGGTATCACTAGGCGTATCCTTAGTTAGAGATTTTAAGTGAAAACAGAAAAAAATTACCCCAAGAGACAATTTATGAACCCATTCTTTATGGGCACAAACAACAGTGCTACACTTCCCATGAGTAATCCGTTTAAGCCTGCAGAAAGTATTATAGATTATAAAGTCTGATTATAATCAGACTTATACCTACACTGATTATTTAAAAGTAAATACATCTTTCCCAATAGTTTAAACTTGGTAAAATTGAATTATTAATATATAAAAATTCAGGATTACAGAAAATGCATACTGTTTTTCTAATTTGGTATCGGTGGAAGATCCTCTCTTCAAATAAATGACTAATGAGGACCTTTGCACATGAAATCACTGTGACACAAGATGTAAAATATCGTCCAAGATGGACACCCAGTTTTATCACACAAGTTCAAACAAAAACCAAGTAAACAAATGGAAAATTTTCTTGGAGCTCTAACTGAACTTGAGATTACCCAGTGGGCAGTGATTCATCGAATATACGTATATTCATGGCGAAAATACGGCTATACGTATATATAAATCGCCGCGACGTATAATCAACGTCGAATTGCAACCGTAAAATCGACGACATTAATAAACGCATGTATAACGTCAAAAACACATCTAACACAGTGCCTGAGGCTTTTTACTGTATGAATCGTGTGTGCCGCAACTAGGAGTATACGGCACTCTGCACAGTGTACGAAGTCAATTATCTTCGCAGTAATTAATTTAATTGTTACTATATTTATTATACACATGTAAAATAATTACACACTTGTAAAAATACAAACATTCCATGTTCTACTGCATTATCATTCTGTCAGAAATACTGTTTACAATCGGTTAACTATATAGCAACAAGGCATAATATTACACTCATAATTAAGCATTGTTAAATATTTCTAATAATATTCTGTTGCATTGACAAAGCAGCTTGGGTATCTGTAGGCTTAGAATACAGACTAGAAGACTGTGAAGCTGTATGTTTAATTATATATGGTGCAGGTCAGCTCTGATCAGTCTGCTGTTCTGTATTCATTTATTTTCACATTATCAAACAAATGAAGGCAAATGGACTCTTTTTTGTCAACATTCTGAATATCCAGCATAATCAGTAAAAAGCTATAACCAGGAAGAGTTTCTCCCAACCTCTTGCTGCTGGACCCAACTGAAGTGGAAAGGGTCAGTAACTTCAAGTTCCTCGGCGTCCATAACACAGAGGACCTCACATGGTCTCTCAACGCCACCTGTCTGATCAAGAAAGTGCAACAGTGCCTGTACTTTCTAAGATGGTTGAAGAAGGGTAAGATATGTCCCCAGATCCTCACTAACTTTTAGAGATGCACTACAGAAAGCACATTGACAGGTTGCATCACAGTGTGGTGTGGCAACTGAAGTATTGCTGACCACAAAGCCCTACAGCGGGTGGCGAAAACTGCCCAGTCCATCACCTGGGTTGCCCTCCCATCCATACAGGACATTTATGACAGATGGTGCTTGAGGAAAGCTCATCAAAGACCCCACACACCCCAGCTACAGACTGACTCTCTACCATCTGGAAAACGGTACCGGAGCATTCGGGCCCGGACTACCAGACTCAGAAACAGTTTTTACTCCCGAACTATCAAACTATTATTCTCCCAGCCTCTCTCACCTATGATCTGAACCTCACATTGCCTTCTTTCTTACCAAAAACTCAAACACACATTGAAATCTACCTCTACCTCACATGTCAAAAAGCTCACTCTCCATAATTTTCTATCCTTTATTTCAATCTGTTAATGTACAGTCTGTTTTTGCACATCTGATGTTGTTTGCACATTACCTATTACCTGTTGTTGTTTTGCACACTGCCTGTTGTGTCTGTCTTTCTTTTATTATAAAATTGTATTGTTGCTTTTTTGTACTACTTATCGTCTGAGAGCTAGCTAAATAGCATTTCGTTATACCATATACCTGTATATGAGTATAATGACAATAAACTTGAACTTGAACCTCCTTGCAAAGCCAACATTAAGCAAAGCTATTTTTTTTCCTTTCTGCACTCAGATACTCCTAGAGTAAGCAGCTGCCAATTCAGACCATGGACCAAGCCATCTGAGCTCTATCTTAAACTTATCAAGATATGTTTAGCCAATGGATCTTAGAGAATAAACTCTGATTAACTATTTTTTTATACTATAGCAGATCAATTCACAAATATATTCTATTGTTTTGTAATGTTGGTTTGTTTTGTAGGCTTTGCTGTTGCATCAATACATTGGATATTGTATAATTAGAATCCTTGTGGGAGGCTGTAGATTATTATATTTGATTGACTTTCTTGCCATTTACTGTTTTACTTAATATCTGTTATAGTAAATTAAAAACCCTCACATCACTACAACTATTGATGAGAGAGGGTCCATGTGGTCATTTCTTTGGTGACTTTGTGCTGCCACCTCACAGTAATTATACTGTACCTTCCAAGGCAATCTGATACAGAATTATACCAGTTTTTGAATGGTATAAAACTTTGTGTCAATAAAATAAATGCTTTGAATTTGAACTCATTTGCAATTTGCTCATGGACAATGGCAAATACATACATATTGAGCATTTAATATAAGGTGTTTGTTTAAACAGATGTTTGGGAGGAGGTCAAATTATATAATCTTGCACTTTCACTTCCCTCCACATATACAGTGCCTTGCGAAAGTATTCGGCCCCCTTGAACTTTTCAACCTTTTGCCACATTTCAGGCTTCAAACATAAAGATATAAATTTTTTATTTTATGTGAAGAATCACCAACAAGTGGGACACAATTGTGAAGTGGAACGAAATCTATTGGATTTTTGAAACTTTTTTAACTAATAAAAAAATGAAAAGTGGGGCGTGCAAAATTATTCGGCCCCTTTACTTTCAGTGCAGCAAACTCACTCCAGAAGTTCAGCGAGGATCTCTGAATGATCCAATGTTGTCCTAAATGACTGATGGTGATAAATAGAATCCACCTGTGTGTAATCAAGTCTCTGTATAAATGCACCTGCTCTGTGATAGTCTCAAGGTTCTGTTGAAAGCGCAGAGAGCATCATGAAGACCAAGGAACACACCAGGCAGGTCCGTAATACTGTTGTGGAGAAGTTTAAAGCCGGATTTGGATACAAAAAGATTTCCCAAGCTTCAAACATCCCAAGGAGCACTGTGCAAGCGATCATCTTGAAATGGAAGGAGTATCAGACCACTGCAAATCTACCAAGACCTGGCCGTCCCTCTAAACTTTCAGCTCAGACAAGGAGAAGACTGATCAGAGATGCAGCCAAGAGGCCCATGATCACTCTGGATGAACTGCAGAGAACTACAGCTGAGGTGGGAGAGTCTGTCCATAGGACAACAATCAGTCTTACACTGCACAAATCTGGCCTTTATGGAAGAGTGGCAAGAAGAAAGCCATTTCTCAAAGATATCCATAAAAAGTCTCGTCTAAAGTTTGCCACAAGCCACCTGGGAGACACCCCAAACATGTGGAAGAAGGTGCTCTGGTCAGATAAAACCAAAATCGAACTTTTTGGCCACAATGCAAAACGATATGTTTGGCGTAAAAGCAACACAGCTCATCACCCTCAACACACCATCCCCACTGTCAAACATGGTGGTGGCAGCATCATGGTTTGGGCCTGCTTTTCTTCAGCAGGGACAGGGAAGATGGTTAAAATTGAGGGGAAGATGGATGCAGCCAAATACAGGACCATTCTGGATGAAAACCTGTTGGAGTCTGCAAAAGACCTGAAACTGGGACGGAGATTTATCTTCCAACAAGACAATGATCCCAAACATACAGCAAAATCTACAAAGGAATGGTTCACAAATAAACGTATCTAGGTGTTTGAATGGCCAAGTCAAAGTCCAGACCTGAATCCAATCGAGAATCTGTGGAAAGAGCTGAAAACTGCTGTTCACAAACGCTCTCCATCCAACCTCACTGAGCTCGAGCTGTTTTGCAAGGAAGAATGGGCAAGAATTTCAGTCTCTCGATGTGCAAAACTGATAGAGACATACCCCAAGCGACTTGCAGCTGTAATCGCAGCAAAAGGTGGCTCTACAAAGTATTAACGCAAGGGGGCCGAATAATTTTGCACGCCCCACTTTTCATTTTTTTATTAGTTAAAAAAGTTTCAAAAATCCAATAGATTTCGTTCCACTTCACAATTGTGTCCCACTTGTTGGTGATTCTTCACATAAAATAAAAAATGTATATCTTTATGTTTGAAGCCTGAAATGTGGCAAAAGGTTGAAAAGTTCAAGGGGGCCGAATACTTTCGCAAGGCACTGTAAGCTCCTCAGATGCACACTGCACTGAGCACATCTTTTCTAGCACTTGGCATTTTGCTACGTTGCTGATGGATGTGATTCTCGTTCAGCATTGCTGGGCCCTTACCTTCATCACATTCATCTCCTGAAAACCAGGATGGGAGTCGTTTCTCACCTTTTCATCTTCAACCCTCCATAAAAAACAAAGAGCTCTACTACTCCCATGCTGTCTGTACTTTTTTCAGTTCTCCTGGTGTCATCAAGCCTTTTAGAAATTCTGAATAACTGTGGCCATTTTATCTCCCTCATTCAATTTCCTTCTCTCTCTTTCGAATTACACTCACTCTGCTCTTTCTCCTTCCCCCTTTTTTTTCTGTGTTTCTGGTTGAGCATCCAACCCACAGCACCCAAACTTGTCATGTCCATATAGCAGCTTTAAGTATTTTGATATTGCTATATGCCTGCAGCTCAATAATTTACTTCTAATATCATGCATTTTTTACATTTAATTAAATATCATCCTTCTGGTTTGAACACATTTTGTTTAGACAGAGTAAGCATATCTATATCTGCTGTATATCACATCTATATCTGTTGTTTTATCTCTTGCCCTCTTCCCTTATCCGAATCTTGCTGTTTAAACAAGCTCAAGCCTGCATCATATGTGCTTCTTAATAATTTTCTGCTACATGCACTTTCTACTCAGTTCCAGCAAAACTGCAGCTTAGGTCAGTCTTCCAAATCTGAATCAGTGTTTTGGGGGATCCTTTTTGAGGAATGTGACAGCTCTGATCTGCAACCACCAATGTCATTCTTCAGCCAGGTGAGTTAAAGCAAAAGTATTAAGTATGCTGTCCCTCTATATTTGTAATGCCATTTCTTTATAAGAATTTGGCCAAACTAGTGAAATATCAAATATTGTGGGTATAAAAGTATATAGTGTGTTATTCTGAGAACAGCAAAGTTTTATATAGTTTTTCCAAGTTACTTAATTGTGTTACACAGAAGCAGTTACTTTTTTCATTATAATGTTTTTTTGTCATTTTCAAGATACAGTTGCAGTTACAATTGCATTAGAAAATATTTTCCTGTTGGTTTCTGATACTGGCTTTCTTTTTTGAGTTTTTCCTGAACAAAATATTGGTTTTGATTGCTTCTAAAAAAACCTATGAAATGACAAATAACCCCGAACACTTAGGCTAATAGGCCAAAACTACTGTGTGAATGTAAACATACCTAATCATAGTGTTCAGCACTATACTTTATAGCACAATATAATGTGTACATAATATTTTTTTTCTAGCATTTCATTTTTTACTGCTGTATACTGGCACCATAATAATTTACTTATTTCATGCCAATTTCACTTTTAAGTAAATATCATCCTTATTTGAACACATGGCCAATGTGCTTTTAAGACTCTGAGTTTGTATCTGACCTTGAGCAATGGCATTTGTATCTGACCTTGAGCAATGACATTCAGTGTTTTTTTGTGCCAAGCTCTAGGGTTTTGGGTTCTCTTCCAAAAGGAGGAACCTGAAAATCAATTATGTCAGGTTGATCCATCACAGAAAATCAAAACATTTTTTTTTTGTTTTGTGAAAACTGTGGGAAAAGGAAAAAAGTTCAGTCAGCATGCAAAATATGGTACTGTATATTAGTCAAGCAATCAGGGTATTGCTACCATTCTGGCACCTCCAGAATCCAGGCAGCATCAAAATCATTGCTTTATAATAATTTGTATCTTATTTTTACATATCACAATTAATTCCATGCTGCTTTATATTTGTGAAAACCTCAGGGCCCTGATTATGTACTGAGAATTATGTATATAACACCTTAATGAAAATGTATGAGGAAATAAGCATGTTACAGAATTGGATACAACTAAATTTAATGTTTATAATTTTACCTTTTTATTAATCCTGTTTACACAATTCAAAATACTTATCTATTTATGTCAGTGTACATTTGTGTACATAAACGTTGTTTTAATTTTGACATTGTTCCTGAGCTGACTGAAAAAATGTGTTTTTCAAAGACCCAAAAGTTCGTGCTCAAAGTGAAGAAAATGGGGTAAGCAAAATGGGTTTCATGGAAACAGGAGTCAGTGTCTGTATTGATGTTAAATTGTATTGATCAACTAGTGTTGTCCTAGAATTTGGAGTAGTTTTGCACCTTAATCTGTGAGATTCCTGCCCTGATCAAAAACTCTCTAAGAACAGATGTTGGGCAATTACTATACTATTCAGAGGTGACAATTGGGGCTGTAAAACAGGTTTGACTGTGCCCGTGACTGAGAGAGGGCTCTAAGAATAGGGTGCAAATGCACAATGCATTGTTACACCTGGAAATCTGTATTGAGCCATTTCCGAAATGAGCCCTGAACAGTTAGCTCTGCCCACACCCAAAATATGAAAGGAACACTTCCACCCTCTCGAGAATGAATCATAAGACCTTAATGAATGGGACTTCTAATAAAAGCCTACAGTGTATTGACCCAGGAGAGGACCAGCTCAGAGACTAGGAACTGGCAGAACCAGAAGAAAGATCAGTATTACATTCCTCCCCCGCTACCCAAAACTGAACTCAAATACAAACCGGGTAGTGTGGTTGATACCGGGGACACAATGTTCAGGACTCCTGGGACTTAGGATGATGCCTGGAATTTCACTTTTTCTTTGCTGTGGCATAAGGAAGAAGGCATGCCAGGTTACCAACAACGATTGGTTAATGAGAAAGGCAAAGCCAGACTGTCCCTTTAGGGCATTTAATACTGTTAACTGGGATTCTTGGACTACTCTATCAGTAAGTCGTGCCATGTGTTCTGTGTTTTGGGTGAGTAGTCATAGGAATGGCTGTGTTATGGGAAGAACAAAATACTGCAATAAAATGTGACATTATACGATAACTGTCTTGTCTGGTCTTTGGATGCACCGGTGGTTCTAGGACATTAAAAGAATCTGTGGCAGGAAGGGAAAGGTTCCTAGCTTCCTTTATAATTGCTAGGTGACATAGTTGTGCACAAAGCAAAAGTAGTTGCTTAATTTAGGAGCCATTTTTCCATGGCATTTGTACCTAGAACCCAGTGCTGTTAACAGTTCATGGAAAAGTCCTTTAACTCACACTTCCATTTCAGGTCTTCATCATAATGTTAAATGTATTTTGAATGTGTTTTTTAACTGTTATTTTTGCAGGCACATAATCTGCATTGTTTGTACAGTATCATGTATAATGCAATTTTGTGTAGACCATGCTGAAATTCATGAATTGGTATATATTATATTAAAGGATTTGTTTCCTTGGTTACACTTTTTAATTTTCAAAAGTTCAGACTTTACCAACCTACAAAATAATCATTTAAAAATCACTTTGAATTAGAAATATTTTAAAATTTGCCAAATAGACTATGAACACAGTTAAAATACAAGAAACCTACAAGCACATGGACCACATCAAAAATATTTAAAATGTGATAACTGATAATGTTAGATGTGGTTGAAAAACATGTCAAAAGGTATTTTGTAACCCTTGCTTTCTGTCTGACCCTGCCCACTGGTGCCTGAATGTTTCTCAGCAATATGTGACTGTCTGATCATTGATACCTGTGTTGCCTGCTGGCTGGAGATAACAAGAGTGCACACTGCATGCCAATCGGTATGTGGGTTAGAAACAGAAGAAAAGGTACTGGCTCACTGAAGCAGAACTTCATCTTATTTTACCTAGACTTTCACGTTGCCTTGTACTATTGTCAGAAGTATAAAGAGAATCATTACAACTGGACTTCATTTCTATTTTCCAAGTGGCTTGTGTGATTGCAGGTGACAGCTGATACTGTGTAACATGCTAAAGTCCAAGATCTTAGCTATGATTAACAGTTGCAAGGGAGATCAATTTGTCACTGCCCACTACTGCATCTTGGGTCATTTATCCCTATGTCCTCTTACTTCACAGACTCATCTTGAACTGGATGAATTCTCAAGACCAAAACAGCAATGTGTAATAAATGACAATATTAAAATAAATGAGTCTGAATTGAAACTGGAGAATCTATTAAAGTTCAGCGAGAGACATCGCTTTCTAAACAAAAGTAGAGCTGTACATTAAAAGTTTGTGAGTGATACACAGGAATATGAGCAGAAGAGAGAAATGAACACCTTTGAAAGAAATAGGAAAATATTGCTCATTGCTTTCATCATTCATTTATCTTCTTTTCTTCTAAGCTCTGGAAGAAAATGCCTTAATGGAAAAATACAATTGACCAGAAAATGCCCATCTCTTAAGATTAAATGTACACTTTTTAAAAATAATGTAAAGTCTGATGCACAATCAAATAGTAATATAATCTATGTAAGTTGAAAGAAAACATTGTAGACTTTTAATGATGTCATTAACTCATTCTCAAGCTTCATGAACTAGTTAGCTATACACAGGATCCCACAATAATACTGGGAAGCATGAAAATGAAACAAATGAGTATTGCATCCAACACAATCTGTTGGGTTTTTAATGTCTTTCAGTATTTTTTAATTTTTAAGAGTAACTGCTGTTTGCCTGTCTGTAGGGCAGCACCGTGGTGTAGTGGTTAGTGTTGCTGCCTCATTGGGGCCACCAGTTCAATACTTATGATGCTATCTGTGTGGAGCCTGTATGTTCTCTCTGTCTTTACATAGGTTTCCTCCAGTTTCCAAAGACATGCTGGTAGGTTACAGAAAATGGCTCCTGTAAAACAGTCCCTGGTGTGAGAGTCTTGTTGCCATGCAAGAGACCTTTGGGTCTCAGGCTCCCCCCCATGACTCTGTACTGGAAGTTGTCTAGAAAATGGATGAATGGTTTGAACTGTTGATGTAAACACAGTTTGCAATATCCAGTATGTGTGGCACTTAAATTAAGGATCTTTTTGCAATCCAATGGAGACTGAGCCCAATTATAAGTTGAGTTAGAGGCCTCTGAAGAAAATTAAAAAAGGTAATATTGGACCAATAAATAAGCTGCACTCTTTTCTTCTCTGAAAAATAAATCAATACAATACCCTTATGTTCAAACATTTCTGTGTGATTCTATGGCTCAAAAACATTCTTTCTTGGGAGTAATGAAAGCTTTTAACTACAGATCACTTGAAAGACTGGAAAATGAGTAGCAGACTGTACCTTGTTTTAGATGTTTAAAAAATATTATTTTGAAAAAACAGTTTTCATTCTAATCATAATGAAGAACATCTGACATTTCTGGAGTAGACTGAATTACCAAAAGTGAGTTAATTTGGTATACAGAAAGTTTAAAATATTAAAAGAATTACAGCTTGTTTCATTTCAACATATTTTAAGAATGTGAACATAAAAATGAAGTACTCTATTATATAAATATAATTTTTCTAATCTTCTTATAGCAAATGGTTTATTTTTATTATTTTCTAAATTATTTCTATAAATCCATTTTAAACAAAATGTTAACTGACGGTTATACTGTAATTAAGATTTGTTTCTTTATAAAAAAAAGGCAGAGAAAGGGAAATACCCTGCACTGTTTTTGCTCTCTGAATGTCAACCAGCTGCAACGCACTGGTGTCATGTCCAGGATGTATCCTGCCTTGAAACTGTTGCTTGACTTGATAGGCAATGGCTCCCCAGTGACCCTTTGTTGGATAAAGCAGTTAAGAAAATGGATGGATGCTAACCATATAATTCAATTTTGTATTTATTACATTATTTATCTTGTAATAAACAGAAATAGGCTAAATTCATACTGGATATTATTACAAATAGAGGAGTATAAAAATGGAGAATATCAGGAAATTACTGAGTGGATTGATCAATAAAGAAAATAAATAAGCGTAATCCCCAACTTGTAAATGATTTTGCCAAGAATATACTTAATCGGTTGGTGTAATTAGAGGCACCTGAGTTCTTTGTTCTCTGGCACAGTTTTGTGAAAAGAATAATAATTAAGATACATTGGGTTAAACACATGTGAATCTCAAAACCATACATCTCAGCAAACAATTGTACCTATATATTGTACATTTACCAATTGTACTAAATTCTTTAAGACACTTCAATAGTGTATATTCAAAATGAAACTTAAGAATTTAGGTTATTAGTGCAACCTCCTTTTAATTTGGTACAAAGTTGTGTGTGTAGTATAAAACTAATACTCAAAACATGTGGCCTCAAGCTCACAGATTTCGGATTGAGAATGACCCTTAACTACATTGCATGGATTCTTTAAATTAAGTGAGAAAATACATTACTTTGAGGCATGTACAATGTGCATTATGAAAAATGCCCACTATATATCCAAAGAAATGTCTTTGTGTTTGAGTAAGTGTTATGTTTATTCCTTTATTTTCACTTAAATTGCTTTTTTAAAGAGGGCTTTCCAGTATGTTTGTAGTCTCATTGTTCATGCTTTCACATTTGAGACATGGTTAACAATTTTGTTTTACATCCCAGCCAGATCTGTCATTCAGGTTTAGTACTTAGAACTTCTTTAACTGTAAAAATAAAAATGTGTCTGATACAGTTCTTGTAAATACAAACTATGTCCTTTTCAAATTAATTTGTGTCATTTAGTAATGGACAAAAATGAGTACATCTGTATTTTCAATTCAGAATGTTTTATGTTACATAAATATTTCCACTTTGGAAATTTGGCTATGTAAATTCTGCTTAATGTTTCTTAACTTGAATTTCTGCTGCATCTGAAGAATAGTGTAAAATATAGTTACTTGTGAAATATAAATCTTTGTTCCTGTGTAATACTGTATATTAAGACTATGACATTACTTCATAATTTCTTCTACTTTGTCCAGAAAATAATTTTCCCAATTATCCCCATTTCCTGCTTAGAAAATTACACAAGTACAGAATTCAAAATTATATACATCCAGCCATCAATCCATTTTCGAATGGCTTCATACAATTCAGGGTCGTAGGGGAGCTGTCCTGGAAAATAGGTGCAAGTTGGGGTACATTCTGAATGGGATGCTAGTCCATTGCAGGGCAGACACAAATTTGCACACACTCACACCAGGGTAAATTTTTTCCAGAAGCCAATTAACCTACTGTACCAGTATGTTTTTGAACTGTGGGGGAAACAAGAGCACCCGGAGGAATTCTGTGGGGAATGGGAGAACATACAGACTCCATGCAGACAACATAAATGCTGAAAAACTGCTGTCAATTAATTTAAGTTTTTTCAGGTATAGCATGTGCATTACTTAAATGGATGAAATCAATCAAATGTTGTGTATTTTTTAAATAAAGCTTGTTTAACAAAAACTATTTGAAAGCAATTAAAATCACATTTAAGAAAGTTTCTGGCAAGACACCTGTGACAAAATTGAAATGTTAATGAACAGAGAAATATTAGGAGAGATAGGATTTCCACTCTACGCATGCTAGTGTTAAATCCCAAGAAATCACAGTTAGCAAGCACAGCTAAAAATAATTCTCCTGCAAACAATCTGAACTGTTCAATTGTTCCAAATTAATTACAGAAGCAATTATCTTTTATGACCAAAATGACTAGGTGAAGCTATTATTCTTTAATGTAGTAGTTTCCAAAAAAGGTAGCAATTAGCAATGCAATAGTATGGCAATTAGCAATGCAGCCTCATATTTTTTGGGGCCTGGCTTCCGCCATCCTGAACTTGGGCAACTTCTTAATGGATCTTGCATACACTCTCAATGTTACATTGGATTTTGGTGGCTTCTCTTAGTTTCTTAGATTGCAAAGACATTCTTGATATGTTAATGGGTGTCTCTAAATTGCCCCAGTACATTTGTATATGTATGAGTATAATGTACTGTATGTGTCCTGCATGCAGTCCAAAGTGGTCTCTCCATGCACCTCATCCTTCTGGTTTGGACTGCTATGACTCTTAATAGGAATAAACACCATTCCTGTAATGGATGGATGGAATAGCTTACAAGTGTTCAGTTGAAAGGCTGCACGGTAACTGAATCATTTGCTAACAAGCACTTGCACCAACAGTTCAATTCAGCTTGATCAATGACTAATAAAAAATACACACTTCAACATCATAAAGATGAAATAAAAACTAACAATAACTTTTTATTTGATTTATTAAATATCTTAAAGGGAGTTGTTATGCCTAATAATATTTTATTAATATGTGTAAGGTTTTATATGCTAATGCTCCAATTTAAGTTAAGTGCCCTTTACTTGCCTGTATGGAAACCACCATTGTTCATTCTTTTTGAGGTTTCTACTGTCTTGTCATAAAAACCAGGCTGCAGCTCCTCAAATTAAGCTGGCAAAGGCTAATATCTACAAATTGCTAAATATCTGAAATTGTTCTGTTCTCCCTCCATTATATATTTATTATTGGGGTTATTTGTTGAAACATCTGAATCTACTGTTTTTTCTTCTCCTTTATCATAATACTGTACATCCCATTGTACTGAATACGTTACCTTATTCACAAATGTTTTCTTTGTTAAATCCTTTAATTTTGTAATCTTCATTTATGTGTGTGAAGATAAGTTGGTTGACTGCTTCAGCCAGTCGCTTTTCTCTCTAAATAAAATGGTTTAAAGCCATATTGTCAATGTACAAATTTATCACATTCAAAGGAACAAGTAATAGGTTTATTCCATGCTGAAAAGAGAATAAAAAAAAACACAACTTTTCGGCTGTGGAGCCTTCTTCGGGTGTCATTTTGGGTCTTTCTTCGGGTGATCTATATTTTAGATCAATACTATTAAAATTTGAAATACTACAACAAGGAGGATGCTTTCAAAGTGATGGAGATATCTATGAAAACATATGCCACAAAGAGGACATATTTTATCAGTTACATTACATATAATAGGACCATTCCCTACTGAGAAGATCAGATGTGTTTAAAGAATGAACCTGCTCTAGAAGTAGTAAACCTGTTGCAAATGAGTCAGAAGTGTGGTTACTAAACAAGATTTAAATATACTGTATCATTTTTGCAATAGTGGTTTCTTTTTGCAAGAAACCCCTTGATGAATAATTAATTCTTGTCAATTCTGGAGGAATTTGCAAAAATTTGGCTGTGCAAATGAGGTTTGTCAAATATTAAAATGAGATTACTAAAGCTGCAGGCATTTAGAATATTTAAAATTGTGCCAATTTGTTAAGAACTTTGGAAAGCACATCTTAAACAGTCACAATCAGCAAACCCTTAAAAGACAGTGTAGGAAAAAAAAATCTTCCCCTAAGCTTGGCTGTTGTAATTTCAGAAAGACGAAGACATTGTATTCAGCAGAGTGAATTTTTAAAGTGAGAAAAGTAAGGGTATTCTTTCCTGTCTACCCTCTTCCAATTATAAGAATGACCAAATTAGGAACAAGTACTGGATGAGCTAAAAACATGTCCTGGAGCCGCTTTCTGAGAAGAATTGATATCCTTGCAGTGGCAAAATTATTATTCAACTTGCATATTCTTACCTGTGTCTCTTTGGGGAAGTGTTTTAGCAGGTACTGGCATCTCTCAGTCCACATTTTTGGTAAATTATCAGTCATATTTAATGTTTCATTGAGACAAAAGCAAACATTTCTATTTTCCTTAAAAGTGGATGTATTGGGAGTAATAGAGCATATACTGTACATGTGTCACTAAAATCTTGGTATCTTGGTAAAATCTTTCTAATTGTGAAAAAATGTGATGTGATTTAAGCTTAATAATTCCAAAAACCAATAATCAAATATGGTTCATTGCTTTTATGTTTTTATAAACAGTTGGAGTTTTTTACAAACCAAGGGAAGGGAAATATGGAATTTCTATCTCTGTATCCCTAAAGTTTTCTTTTACTGCCTTCCTGTTTACTGCTCGTGCCAGGCTGAGACCCAGATGACCCAAGAACATCCAGCTCTGGAACTCCAGAACACCTTTATTTCTGCTTGATAGTACACGTGGGCTTTATTAATGCACATATACTGTACCTAAGACATTACAGTTAACTTTGAACTGTACATGGTAAATAATCTTACAAACTGTCACAACAACTGCAAAATGTGGCCTATTTAGTATATTGCAGGATATAAAATTGTGGTATATTTACCTAGACCATTTATTGTATATCTGGATCTGTGTGTAAAAAAACTGCATTCGTTTGTTCAATGAATGCTGCAGTATGTGCATTTTTTTACACTTGTTGATTTTTCAGAATTAAGTTATTTCAGAAATTGTAAATTGTAACTATTTAAGTTACAGTTGAACCTGAGTTTTGAGCCAAAATGGAGGCTTTTTCACAAAGCAAACTCTCACTATTTCAGATGACTATATTGAAATATCTGTCAAGAATACAATGCAAATAGATTTTGCACTACATGTTTTCTGCATTTACAGAGCTTTCACAGAAAATAAGTATCTCTAATTTTTAACTGCTTTAGGTTAATTTAAAGAAGCAAGCCTAAAGAAGCAAGATTATGTCTTGTTCACTTTGATATGCAGGGATGTCCAAATGTTATGTTATTATGCCTTTAAAAAAAATAACAGTAACAGTTCCTTTATTTTGATCCCTTCAAGTTAATACCTCTTTGCCACTTTTGACTTGATGTCAACACTTCACTTTTGAATATTGATCCAGCATAATCATGTGAATTAAAAGGAAATGTACAGTAGATATCATTAACTACTTGAACATACACAGGGCCGCCATGCTTCATGCATCAAATGTAGATGTCATCCCATTCTCAAATCCAGGACCTTTTAATACTCACACATTACCTTGCCGGATCCCCTTCCAGAAAAGTACAAAGTTGCAAGGCCAGATCCCTTCTCTCACTCTTGGAAAATGAAAATTGGGGATCTTGCCTGCCAGAAAGCAAAAACGATTGTGAAGTCTTTGGCCTTAACTCTCATTTTTTGGGGCTGTGAGTCACATTTATGAACACAGAAAAACATTGACTGTTCTGCATATAGAGTTGTATAGCAAAGAGCTTTAATACCAATGAGTCTGGCCTCTGTTTGTCATTTGTAGTCCAAAGGCACAGATGTAAACACATCCTGTATAGCCTAAGCAGCTTACCACACTATGACTGTCACAACTCTCAAATGTCTGCTACCATTTGTTCATGGATGCCTAGGTTATTTTGGAACATGGCTGGATGACTCCAGTAAAGAGAACAAAACGCAAAAGGCAATAATTTTGGAAGTATCACAATGTTAAGAAATAGTGTTATCAATGTAGATCTGATACATACCTGTATAGATGCAGCCACTTGGAATGCATGGCAAAAGTCTTATCTGCAGTATACCACAATATTGATGCTAACAGGCTGAACAAGCTCATCAAAAGAGCAAGTTCTGTCATTGGGTCTGATCTGGACCCCTTGGAGGTAGTGGCTGAGAGGAAAATGGTGTCTACATTAATGGCCATCATGAGAAACATCTTCCATCCCCTCTATGACATGCTTGTGAGAATGAAGAGCACATTCAGCAATAGGCTGATCCAACCACAGTGCAACAGGGAGCACTAAAGAAGGTCATTCTTGCCTTCTGCCATAAAACTCGACAACTCATCCAATGTTTGTCTGGGCAGGGGCAACATTGACCTGTTTTTAGACTAAACATTAATTTCTCTGTTTACAGCTGGTTTTACTTTTTACAGCTGGTTTTCCTGTTTACAATTGGTTTTTGTGTAATATATACTAGGGATTTGTGCAATGTAATTATAATGTGCAATACATCTTTTGTGTACTGTACATTCTAGTTTGTTTTGAATCTTCTTTACTGTGATCAACAGTGTTCCACCTTCTCATAAACATTTTCTGCACATCTGAATTCTTTTACTTGATCATTCACTGTGGTTATTTTGGAAAGGTTTGGACATTCTTGTTTTAACTGCATTTTCTTGTAATGGAATATGAAATTCATGTCTAGGTGATGTATTAGTGGCCCAGTGGTATAATTCTTACCTTTCATGAAGGAGGTCTGGGTTTGATCCCAGCAAGTGTACAAGCTGTACTTTTAACAAATTGTCCCATGTTGCAAACGTTAATTTACATGTTAATTTGCTTTTAAATATGATATGTTTTTAAAACCTGTGTGACATACTGTAATATGTTTTCTTAATTTCTTTCTCTAAAAATAAAGTCTAATAAATAATATGTATACTATAATGACATTTTTACTAATACACAGTATGTTAGACCGTATATATATATACTTTCATAATCTTTTAAGTCCATAGTGGCTGTCCAACACACAATGGTTTGCATCACCATTTATACCTATCAGATATTAAACTAAGAATATTAAACTGAGGAATAGGGGCAGGAGACAGTACTTCAGCACCAACCCCACCCCCCAAACAGACCAAATGCAAATATTTAAGTCAATTTCAAAGCTAAGGTAGAT
This sequence comes from Lepisosteus platostomus, assembly GCF_059453375.1. Taxonomy (NCBI): domain Eukaryota; kingdom Metazoa; phylum Chordata; class Actinopteri; order Semionotiformes; family Lepisosteidae; genus Lepisosteus; species Lepisosteus platostomus. The sequence goes on from NC_142619.1 coordinate 32,907,845, forward strand.
GGAAATAATTACAAAAGTGCTAATTCTTCAGGTTCTGCTATTCAGAATGGTTTGCATTAAAATACTTTCCTTGGGGTTTAATGCCTCTATACCCAATTAAAGCATAAGCCAAGGTATGTTTTTAATGCTGTTGTATGTTACCATTCCTGTCCAAATTATTTTATTGTACTATAAGGAGCTCATTGTTGTCTTTTGTTTATTGAAAGAATGTAGTCTATGATTGTGTTAATTTTTTAAAGAGTTTGTCATATTTCTATGAATATCCTTCCAGAATGAAATTTTAAGGTGGACTCATAACCAGTAAATTAAGTAGGCGATATTGGAACTTTATGTCTTTGTGAGATTTTGATATTATAGCAGTTTACTATGCTGGTCATGCTACAAATGTCTGCTTCATAGGAAGCACATAGAATATCAAGGAAGGCATAAAGAAGTTCTGCATTGTCAGCACTAACTAGAGTATTTCCACCAGCACAATCTGAGGTTTTATTGAGAAATCCCTTGAAGGGGAAGAATACAAAATATAAAATCCACATTGCTTAAAAATACATATTTTAATCTTAGCATTCTATTCATATTTTTCTAATAAAAGCACTGTACCACTAACAGTTTCAAATTATGTAATTATCAAAGTCAAACCCTAAAAACTATATTTTTGTTTTATTTTACAGCAATGATACTCAATGAAGAATTCTCAATCTTCTTAATCTTAATAATAATTATGCCACTTATGTTAGTGTATCAAACAGAAAAAAGATGAATCATCCATCCATTTCCTAACTGCTTCATTCAGTTCAAGTTTGCAGAGAAGCCAGAGGCTCTCCTGGTAAACAACAGGCTCCAGGCAGGCAGGGTAGACCATGGACAGCAAGCCAGTCCAGGGCAGACACAAACACTCACACCTAGGGCCAATTTTCCCAGTTGCCAATTAACCTACAAGTATGGTTTTTACACTCTGGGAGGAGTACTCAGAGGAAACATAGGAGAATATACAGTACAGACTCCATGTAGAGAGAAACCCAGGTCTGGCATTGAGCCCAGGGCCACAGCATTGTGAAGCAACAATGCTAACCACTGTGCCACCATGCTGCCAAGATTAATTAAGAAGCATGTTGCCCTTTCATATTAATATGGGTGACACTTTAATTCCAAACAACATTTGCACCCATTTATACAGCTGGATATTTTATGGAACAATTCAAGTGAAGTACTGTACCTTACTCAAGAATACAAAACCAGTGTCTCACCTAGGATTTTAACCCAGGCAGCTAAATGTTTATATTTGTCTAGCATTTAATGTGTGTTTTTGAGTCAATACATTTTGAAACATTCATGAAAAATGTGAAGGTATGAAAAATGAGCTGTCTTTTTTATTGAACAAAAAACAAAAACAAAAGGTGCCTGGAAGAAAAATTGGCAAAGCGTCATGGTAAAGGGTGTATAAAAGACCTTATCTCGTATGACCTAGAAGAGTATACCATAAGTAGAACAGAAACAAGGATATCTAACAGAATCTCACTTTAGACCGTACTATTAAAGTACCCACCTCAATAAATAGTTGCCAGAATTTTATTTAACAGAATATTTGAAATTCATAAATATTCAGATTTAACCACCAGTTACTGTAGTAATCGCAAGCAATAACATAATAACATATAATATAATTTTGAATGTAATATCATCTAATCAATCATGCACTACTTGTCAACAAAGACAGTTTAGTTTGATAATGTTCTAGCCTGAGATTGACAGCTCTCAGAAGCCATGCAGGAAAGCCAGGCTGTTGCTAAAAGTGGTGTTAGTGGACCAGCAGACACTCTTCATTCTGGACCAGAATTCCCATAAATTAACTGTTAATAATAATGTTTCTTTATTAGCCCTATACAATTTCTTGCATTAGGAATTCATCTTTTCACATACCCCAGCTTTTCTCCATGGAGACACAGATACACAAACAGGGAGAGAAGCTTGGGGTCAGAGTGCAGGGTCTGCCATTGTATGGTGCCCCTGGAGCAGTTAGGGTTAAGGGCCTTGCTCAGGGACCCAACGGAGTAGGATTCCTCTGCCAGCCGTGGGATTTGAAGCGGAAACCTTCCAGTCCCAGGCACAGAGCCTTAGCCACAGAGCCACCACTCCGCCCTAAACTGCATTAAAGAGAAAGGACACAATTGTGCAGGATATTCCCTGTGCTAAATTCAGTTGGTGAAGTAATTTCTAACTTCACTGCAATAGAATAACCAAACTAAAGAGTAGTAATATTGCGCTGCGACGCATAGGTGGGTGTTGCATAGCGTAGGTGGTGGAAGTGGGTCCATTCCTTTCGGTAAAGATTTAAAGAATGATCATTCTGTTTAAAGAATGATCTTTACTGCCATAGAGTTATGGGCTGCATTTGAACATAAAGAAGACAAATTTTAACTAAACTCAAAAGAATAAAAGTGTATACAGAAATAAAAAGAGGAATTAGTGCATCTGCAGTTATCAGGTACAGGTTTACAGTGTAGAATTAAGGGTAGAGGTAAAACAAATGCAACATACAGTATAAAGAAAAACACATTTGAAATTGCTCGGTACCAAAATTACATTTTATTTGCTTTTATATTTATGTTTATGTTTACAAGCCATTTTTCTTCATTCTTGTGTTTTATTAATATAAGGAGAGAGTTTCATTTACAAAGGTTACAATCGATTAACAATTTTTACTGTACAGATATTCCATGGTTTTATATAGTTACACTTAAGACTTCACTTAGTTACAACAAGAGACAGTAACTGAAATGTTTAGCAAGGCAGTAAAGCATCAAACAATGCAATTATCTGGGTCTCTTGGTCCCCCTCAAACCAATGTTTTTGTTGCTCAAACTCTTCAAAGGCCTGGTTATTGGAGCATCATTTTAAGATCATTTAAATTGATTCAGATTTCAATTTACACTCCATTGAACATTAATACAGCACTCCCATGTAGATCAACACTTGAGACAAATATATGCACATTAAGCAAACAAGCCTCAACAATCATTAAAAATGTTCAGTGAAAGCAATACTGCAGAATTTAATTACATTACAGCCAGACTGAAAGGCTTTGAAAAGTTTACTTAGAGTGATATGACTATGTACTGTAGTTGCATAACAATTATGTGATTCTTAACAAGAAAACAGAAGTTAGATATAGGCTTAACATTATTCAGATTATCCAAAGCTACATTAAGATTTCTAGGAGCATAACTGCAGCTGTGTTTAAATTCAGAAAAGACTGTGCTGTAGTAGCTTGCAGAGAAGCGAGAATTATGTGCTAGATGTTATCAAGTATAGTTATGAAAGGACTGTTAGGTATTTGCAGCCAATTAATGATGGAAAACAAGTATAATTTTAATCATTCTTAACAATATAAGAAATAAACCTGGGTCTTGCACTTGCTACAACAGTTTTTATTCAAGCAGTTACACCTTCCATGACAAAAGATATACTGACACCCATCACAAATAATCTCATTGAGATTAGGTTCGTTGTCATGGTGTGTATCTATTGCACTAAATATTGTTAGTAAAATGGCACAAGAACTAATTAATTAAAATAGCTGCTGTCTGGGACTGTTTTCTGAAACAAATGCTAGACAAACAGCATTCAAAAATTAAAAAAGTAAAACTTCTGAGAAACAAAAGATGGTATGATCAGTTTTTAAAGAACTTGAAAAACCATTCCTTAATAAGGAAACAACCATGAAATGGCTTCATAGCTCTGGGCTAAAAGGATAGACTGAAACCTTAATACAAGCAGTTCAAGATCAGACATGTTCAAGATCAGTCATGTGCAATTGAAAGCATATATTGAAGTGAGAAATCAACAAGAAATGTGATTGTGTACAACAAGGAAATTGATATACAATGGTTACACCTATAGAATATATGAATGTAGTAAAGAATCCAGCTATCTACTGTACACTGGTGGATTTAGGTTTCCAATTATGTCAGAAAAAGTCCTAAACATCAATAGCTACAGTATACTGTTATGGGGGAAATTCAAAGTGATCGTACCATCTCTGCAAATTGCCCATACACAGTACTCCAAAATAAAAATGATAAAACCTGAGGAAGGAAGCATAAAAGGTAAAAAAATACAAAGTCCTAGAAATTGAAATCAGGAGTACATTGAGTGCTAAAATGAGAGAAGTGTGTTTAGTGATAATAACAAGAATGGTTACAAATGAGAGGAGCTCATTCAGTCTATCCCATTTGATAGTAACTAATTGATTTTAGGAACAAAGCCAAGGCATCAACTTCAAAAACATGGCAGGTTAGCTTGCACCATACTCCCATAACCCAGCTGGTAAACAAGAATGCTCAACACCCTAATAAAGGATTCCAGTATACAGACAGTAGATAGTACATTGGGATTCTTCTCAACACATAATATGTTATTATGACCATGCCTTAGGAAAAAAGCATTACATATTTAAACAATATATGTGAACAAGATGTAAATCAAATGGATGATATGTCACTTTGAATGAAATAATAAATGTAGAAAAAAGTTAGTCACTGACTTGCCAATACTAATCACAGCAACATAAAAATAAATCTGTGTTGAGAAACCCTTATACATTATCGTAAGTTCTTAAAATTAGTACAGGTTTTTTTCTTTGGTATCATGGTGTGAAAATCAGAATTTGAGCACATTTTAAATTCTGCTTTATGCCATAATGTGGCTGTGACTGGATTTATGGCATTTTCACTGCTTGAACATTGTAAAATTTAAAAGCAGTCTCTTCTGACCAAAATTTATGAGTGAGCAACATAAAACAGCACACACACGCAAAAGTAACAAGCCTACAGTAGATCTCATTTTAATTACATGTACGGTTATATTACAAAAACAATAATATACTTAAAAGAGAAACACAAAAAAGTGCTTCTATTTTTATCATCTGTAACAAAGTTAACAAAGTTGACAAAGCAATATTTTCAGCTTTAATGCACCAAGGTGAGAAGACACCGACTGCTAGCAGACATGACTTTAAATACAGCAGTGAAAACTGGATACCTGCTTGCCACATTGATTTCCTTGTCCCTACAAAGATATATCTTTGCTATGCTGCTGTTGAATTGTAATGCAAATAAAAACATTACATAGATCTCTGACCCAAAGTGAATATGGGCCCATCGCCTACTTTCTTTTAAAAAGATGTATCAGGAGAAAAGATAAGTTTGAAAATAAGATTTAAAGCTTGTAGAGGCTTCCATAAGTGTAATTGCGTAAACATGTGTGTTATTTCCATGCTCATGTCTTCCTGTGCCAGATTTTAAAACCCCATACAGTAGGTATTACTTACCAAAACAAATCCAACAAGATGTTCATATCCCTCTAGCTAGCAGACTATGATAGAAGTATTTCATTATGAATGACCTTCCAGCTTGACCACTTACTGTATGTTCCAGGCATTTCACTTTAATGATTATTCAGTAATTTTTGTTCCAATTTTTCTACAAGAAAAATGTCAGTTATGAGATCAACTGCTGAAATGTAATCCCTGAGTGAATGATCATACATTTATATCATGGCAGATCATTTCATAAATATATTTTATTACTCTATTACACACCCAAAGGATTCACAGCCAAAATATTGTTTCTTTTCTTCTCTTTTCAGAATTGAATAAACCTTGTTTTATTTCTCTTGTTAGTTTTTAATATGTTTTTTTTTTTACTATTTAAATTGAATAGTTTATAGTCAGAATCCAGATGTGTGAGTGTAGGTTATTTTATTTGATTTCTAACAGACATCAAAGTACTTTCATAATTTACTGTTCCAATTTTCTAATTATTTCAGAAAATAAGAAGCCTTCACATATAATTTAAACATAAACATAGGCACAAGGCATAAGGTTACTGTTAATAACTTATTTTAAAGAAAGAGTTTACTATCAACATCAAGCATAGAGCTCAAAGGACCAATGAAAATGACCAATTCATGCAGAACGAAATTAAGAAGATTTGGTATTTTAATGTTGCTTATATTTTGAATAGCAGGGATCTAATGTAGGCATCATGTGATCATTAATATTTTCTTAGGTGTGTGAAACTCTTTAAGTTTAACGATGGTTGCTAAAAGGTCTGAATTCGAGTCGCTATTAAGCACTCTCTCTAGCAGCGACAGGTCTGACCACAATCTCTTCCATTTCTCCGTCAGCGGAGAAGCTAGAATAAATCTCCATTCTCTGAGAGAGCTAGCAGATTTGACCCCGCAGTGTCAGAGAATAATATCAAGAGTTATATTCAAGACCTCAGGTATACCCTGCAGTACCTGCCAAATGCCACAGAACAGGAGAAAGTGTTTCTGGTCAGGAAAACTACCAGCAGAGCTGTACATGAGTGGATGGCTAGGCAGATGAAAGAAGTCTGTAATGACTTTGAGCAGCTATGTCAAGCACTTATCGAAGAATACAGTGCGTTTATTGACCCGACTGCCGCGATAGCCGCCGCACTTAACATTAAGCACGAGAGAGCAGAGTCCCCTCGCGAATATTACGAGAGACTTAGACGAACTTATTTTGCAGGGCGAAATGATGAGGGTTGCGAAGAGAACACACATTTCAAGGGTTTATTCATTGCGAATCTCCACCCATCAGTCAGAAAGATGATCTTGATGCATATAGATGCACAGACCATGAAAATGACTGATATTAAGAGATTCGTGCAGAAAGCCTGGGAGTATGATGTCCAAAGTCGCTCTGAGCAAAAAGCTGTTAAAGCGACTGTGTTCGCCGTCAGAGCCAGCAGGGTTAATTCCCCCCTGCTCGAAGGAGCACAGGCTCCTGAGCTGGCTAAGCCCCGTTCCAAAGCACTCACACAGGACCGCACCCAGCGTCCTAAGTGCCATGAGAACACCGGGGGAGGGAAAGGGCTAGAAAAGGCTGAACAAAAGGATTCAGTAGCCGCCCGCCTGGCCAGGCTTGAACAAGCTTTATTAGGACAGGGACAACCGCTCCCCAAGGCTGCCGGAAACGTGAATGAGCTGATACTCTCCACTGGAGGAGGCGGAGACCCGCCCCCTCTCCCTCCCTCAGTCTATCTGATTGAGCGGAAGAGTTCCTGCCTGGATAAGGTCAGCCACTCCCAAGCGAGTGCTGACTCCACCCCTGAAGTCACAGAGCAGGCAGTAAAACAGAGAGGAAAAGCAGGAAGCTTTTACCTCAAGGCTGCCATGGGAGATGTCTTACCCAGTGAGACACTGATTGACACTGAGGTTGAAAGGTGTTTGATGTCACACGGCAAGCTCAAACGGGTAGAAAAAGAAAAGGGCATGCGACTCAGAGAGGAACCTTTGGTGGATCACCAGAAAGGCAAAGTGTGGAAACAGGTCAAGGCTCCTAAGTCTTCTGTACAGAAGGAAAGGGGGGCCAAGAGGCAGACTGTGCTCACACAGTGCCCACCGAACACAGAAGCCCATGCGGAGATTCCTTCTGTTCCCTCTGGACAAGAAATAAAAATATTTTCTTGTTCCCCAAATATACAGGGAAGTCGTGTCCCGGCCGAGGTCTCAACAGCCTCCCTGCCACAGGAGCGGTGCTCCAAGCAGCCGCCTGATCCACCAGGTAAAGCACACACCTTTTACATCCCTAAAGAGGAGCAGATCTCCCCACCTGGCGATGAAAAGGAGCTTTCCCTGTGCACCCTGGCACCCAAGAGGGGTCAGGACCACCACCCCGCAGTGGTGGAAAGGATCCAGATGGCAGGAGAGCAGGTTGGTGATGTAGCCCCCACCCTTAGCCCTGAGAGGTCCTCTATTAGTGAGGATCTGCTTGAGCAGCTGTCACAGGGCCACCGCCAGGTGCCCCTGGTGCAACATTCACAGGTTAGACAGGAGGTCCAGCTGGACGCTGAGACTACTGCGCTGTGGACACACCTGATCCCAGATGCCGATTCCCTCTGCTTTGACCCAGGGAACCTGCAGTCAGGTAACATTATTTCTCACGACTACCAGGTAGTGAGTGAGACTGACCTGATTGTTCCTGCCTCAACGGCAGGGTTTCCAACACACCCAGTCCCCCAGAAGGGACAGGGAATGAAAGCCGAGCCGGTTTTCTTACAGCCACCAGCTCAGTCTGTCAGTCTGAGTCTGACCAACAGTGGTTCAGCCAGACTGGAGCTGGATGGTCAAGCCACCCGCCTGCCAGTGCAGAACATAGCAAAGAGGGGTGTCAGAATCCCCGCCTGCACTGACATGGGCCTGGTGAGTGATAGTGAGTTCAAAGACTGTGAACTAGCTATCCCAGTGCTGGGGCAGCTCCCTGAACCCCTAGCGAGGGAAGGGGGGAGCGAGCAGGTGTCCTACACCTACCCCCAGCGAACGATTGTAAACATGCCGATAGAGGAATTCCTCAATCAGGAGGTGTGCAGGGTGGACCTGAACAGTGAGAATAGGGTAACAATCCCAGATCACTCAGGTGCTCCAGATGACCACTCAGCCGAGGGTCAGGCATGCTCCACCGCTGCACCGCCCCCTGCAGGGTTCCTAGAGCACAGGCATGAACAAATCGAAAAAGCAAATGCCCTGGAAAAGGAGGAGCAGCATCAGCAGCTGCGTCAGATCTCCCCAGATTTCCAGGATGTTGGTGCCCAAGATGCCACAGGGCATACTGAGAAAGACACCATGTACATGCTGCGCCAGCTTAGAAAGGCAACAGTCACTCAGAAGGAGATGACTGGGATCAGCCACCCAAAAAGACTTTTGGGAGGACTGATTGCTGCCACCACTGTTGTGCATTTGCTATTTCTGGTAGGTTTGTGTGCTACTGGCACTCTCACCCTGACTGCCCCAAGAAGGCAGGTGTCAGAGATGCCAGAGGGTAGTGACAGACTGTATCAACAGCAGCAAAAGTTGGAAAGCTTAGGGGAAACCCTACAGGCAACTTCCTATGCAACAGGGTTAAACCTTATTCCCCAACCAGTGGACATGATTGCCGGTGTTATACAGTGGGTTTATGCTTGTGTGCAACAGGCCAGAATGTTGACACAAGACCTGTTAAGGGAGTTTAGTGCCACTGTAGCTAGTCTAGCCATGGCACAAATCCGAACCCACTTGATTCCACTCTTCTCAGTAGAGGAGTATGTGACATTAACCCCATCGCTCATAGCTCACCCAGAAGGCAATCAAAGATTGAATTCGGTTCCAAATCTTGAGATGGGTATGGCTACCAAAGCTATCCATTGGCTGTGTCTAAACGATTCACCAATGAAGGGTGTAAAGCTACTAACGGGCAGAGGGAGGTTAATGAACCCCATGAAGAGCAGGTGGGAAGTAAATGGCTGGTCAGCACACCACATTTAACTGACACTATGACTTGTGACAGGCATGATACAGCTACCGCAATGCAGCTACCTAATCAAACAGTTTTCCTGCAAGTTCCCGAAGAGGCCACAGTGTTCTTGAACTTAATACTGTACGGTCTGGAACCAGACAATTTAAGACCAAACTTGAGGTCGTGGATGCCTTCAGATGCCACACTAAGGATTTGGATAGAAATCCAAGAAACAGTAAGCCCTGAAGAGGTACAGGTAGTTGAGTTTGCTTTAATGGAACAAACCTCCAAACCACCCTAGCAGATACCCAACACAGGTGTTGTGGTTTATCGGGGGGGCTGGGAACAGGAACTGTTGTTATTGTAACACTACTGCCGGGTAGCTGGATCATGACTGACAGTGTACTCTCGCATCAAGATGTACTCTGGGTAGCATGAATGAGTCAAAGGTAGCATGTCAAAAGAAAGGAAGTGACTTCTCCCCAAATATCTACTACAGAGGTATCAGATATTGACAGTGAGCTTCCTGATGTGTAATTCCTAGACTTAGATAATGTCTCCTACCGTGTTTATACATACTCCAGATGTTATTCATCCTGTTTGTATCCAATGCTGGTTCCGGTATGAATTCTCGAGGAGTAATGTAGACATTTAAGATTAATGTTCTAATGGCAAGGGACATCACTTAGCTCTGTTTTGTTTTGAAGGCAACAATGCCTCGGGACCTCGTGGCCTTCAAAAAGGGGGGATATGTAGCGGTGAGGCTTATTAATAAGGCAGAATTAAGTGTTTCTGAGCTTCCCAAATGAGGCCCCATTTCTCTGTTCATCTCTGTGGTGCAGCCACAGAGAAACCATTCATGCAAGATGTTTTCTTTTGATAAGGACAAAGGGGGATGCACTTAGCTAAGCCTGGCTATCATGATCAATGGTCACCCATTGGCGCCTATCTGTCTAGGGAGTGCCAGTTGGACATCTGGACTGCATTACTAAGTGTCAGGACTAAGTGACTCATATCTCACCTTGATCAACCAATCAGGGACTGGTAGGGCCGAGTAACCCACGTGGGACTCTGATGCCCATGGAACTTTCAGCCAATCAATGAGCTGAAGTTCCTCCAGGTAAAACAGGCAACACAGAGAGCCTGGGAGATTCAAAGGAGAATTCCAGGGCAGGACGGCCCAGGAGCAGAAGGCTCCCAAGGGCAGGACATTCTCGCAGCGCGCCTCCTGACCATCCTGAGACTCAGCCCGAACAACCACGGAACGGCCAGTGTGTCCGAGTGCCAGAACTTTCCTTTGTTCTTAGAGTCTAGAGCGGAGGTTGCCAGAGAGTAACCAGATGATCCACCCGAGGTTAGCAACAGCAGCAGGCCTCATGAACAGGTCAGAACTGTGGACAGCTGAATCACTATTCAGAACTAGCTCTTCATCAGGAACGAACCGGTCCTCTTCCTGACTTGCTGGGACCCACAGTCATCTTTTCTCCTGTGCACAAACTTTGCTAGTTAAAGCCAACACTAACTAGCCGGTCAGTGAGCATTAGCAGCGCACCGTCGCAAGCCGCACAGCACAGCCTGGCACCGAGCCAGAGAGAGCGGATTGGACAGCAACAGCCTGAAACTGTTTCTTTGTGCCCGCAGGAGATCTGAATCCCCAGAGATTGGATGAGTATTCAACTTCACTGCATTACTGCTTGAGAATTCAATTGTTATCCTAACCAGTTGATATCAATTTAATTCCTAAGAGTTATGTACTTGTTTTGAGTATCTAATGTAGAAGTTATAACCAAGTTCATTTACGAAACGGTCTAAATGAATGATATACTGAACGTATGTCCTCTTGATATATGTAACTCTTTGTAACTGACTGAATATATACCTTTTGTATTCTGATAACCCTCTCGATAAGATCTGTCAGTTTTACATGCATATTCTATGTATTAATAAATGTATCCTCGTGTATTAGTACCTGTGTGTGTGCGTTGTTTGAGTTATATCGCATGGTTGGATTCTAAAGCCATCAAAAGAATCATTTTGTGATTTACTGCTACAATTAATAATTGTCCCAGGAAATGCCCAAACCCTACAGAACTGGTGCTATCAGAGAGCACACTACATTACATTTTGGCGTCCCTGGGCCGGCTATGGCAACGTTACACCTGGTTGCTGTGTTTCTGTTATAACTGTTTCAATCTCACTTTCTGCTCTGCAAAGTGCTTTTACAGTATGTGATGATTGTAGGTCCATTATCCTTTTGATTTGGATTGCCCTTGTATCTTGATTTCATCAGTGTCTGATAATGGTTAGGACTGTTTATATTTAAATATAGTGAATTTTATTCTTCTGAGTATAAATTCTTCTAATATGTATTTTATTCAATGACATATTGATAAGGTTTCTTTTAACGTGAAGTTACTTACTATAAATAATATTTTTTATATTTGAATGCTGTGTCCCTTCACTCATCATATCATACACATCCATATCAAAGTTTTGTGCTTTTGGGAACCCCCACACCATAAATTAAGTTAGTAATAGTATGGTACTAGGTATCATAGTCACAATGAATTAAAAGCTACAGCCAACCCACTGCACTACTGCAACAATTGTGCTACTACTCTATATTAAATGTCATCTGCCAGGTGTTTGCCCAGTTCTAAACTTAACTCCACACCAGACTCTGCTTAATGCTGCAAATCGCAATCCTACATTTTTTTCTCTATCTGTTTTATAAGTATACAAAATTTAAGGAGATACTTAGAATTGATGAGACAATAAAGGCAGTCCCAGAGTGCTAACCAAAAAGAAGTTCACTTGAATTAACTAAACAAATTATGTTCTAAATTTGTTTAAAATTATCAGTGAACTGTAAAGAGTTTTGATGATCTCTAAACATACAATCTCTCCGCAAAGCTCTAATGTCAACTGCACCCTTGAAGAAAAGTAATATCACTTTTGCAAAGAGATTGATCGGTCTGTGAGTCGAGCACTCAACCACAAAGTCAGAATAAGTTCAACTCAATCTGCCCAGAAGCAGGTTAAGAATAGAAGATATCTTGATATAGTTACTTAACTGGAACCCCAAAATTCAGACTTTTGTCAATGTTTACTAAATTATCTGGTTATGTGAGTAACCTCACTTTTGGTGAGTGTTCAATTATTGCTTGTGCTCTGCCATTCTGAATTTTACCCAGTCTTGTAAAAAAACAATGCTGCAATAGTTATGACAAAATGTTTTTTAGGTTTATAATATGCTGATTTTTACGTGTTTCTTATTAATTTCATATAAGATTTAAATCTGTGTATTTTATTCATATCATTTTATTCTTAAACTCTTCTGGTTCCTTTGATTTCACTTCCTCTGCAAGCAATTATAACATCAGAACATGTAATTATTTTTGTGTATACATTATGGAATATAATATGGAGGATATTCTACTTCAAATTTTATAAACTAATACAAATATTTATAGAATATTACTGAAGTTTGTGTTTGTGATACGGTGACATTTCCAATGTTGTTTTTTTCAGATTTGTTATTAACTTCTTATGTCAACTAAGTATATAGTGCCCTTAACAAAAAATCGAATCACATTTTCTGGTACTTTTCCATGTTTTTGTACTAGCATTACATAGAAAAGTACACCACTATCTAGAATACTCATTCTAACCTTTTTTAAATATGTAGCTCAAAAGACAGGCTGGAACTTTTACTATTTTTTTAATTGAATATTTATTTTAAAAGGATACATTGAGAAACTCCTTAGATTACTTCTTTATTTAAAACAAACTGACACAGATGCATTGTGTTATGACACCTTAGTTAAAACTTGTTTTTTAGAAAATGCAAGTGTTTACTAATATTCCCTTTAAAGGCTAAAATGGCAACTCTTTTGGTTATAGTAAGATAATGGAGATAGATTTAGTTTTACTATTCACACAGCTGCACAAAAATAATATTATTCAAATGCAATACAATATTCAAATAAAGTTAAATAAAAACTGCCACATATTTACAATACATTTACAATATTGCCTACATGTACACGTCGGCATTGTTTCTTGTGTTTATGATTTGAATTTTTGCGTAAATTTAAGACAATAAGGGATTTTAGGTAATGCTTAAAATGGGGAGGCAAAGACCTATTTCCTGACTATTCCTCTGTCATGGAAAAAGACATGTCCCTCGCTGGAAAAATTCCCTGGACTGTTAAAAGGTTTAAAGACATATTATCCATGGTGTTAATAGGTGTTCATAGAATTGTACATGTTTATTTGCTTTTCAGTATATGTTTTTAACGTTAATATATTTATAACATATTTTAGTAATCAAAATCTAAAATTACATTCTGTTTTCTAAATGGAGTTCTAATAAAAGTTCTGGAGGGATGAAGGCAGCCGAACTGATTAAGCTCACTTAGCCCAACTTTAACCTAATCCTGACATAATCACCTCAGTTCACAGATATACCACACGTCTCTTCCTCCTTCCTCTTTGTTTTCACATCCCTCCACCACTCCATTTCCACCTTTGCAGCTACCCCCTGGTTGCCTTTTCACCAAGCATGGGGGTCCTAGCCTCCCCGTCTCTCACTAAATTCAATAAATGCTTCTACCATCTCACAAACTTTGGCTGCTCTCATTCCTCATGAATTACAATTTATAGACAATAATAATTTTTTATATGTATGGAATTAAAAAATAACAATTCTATTATTCAGGGGAGTGTGACAATATTAGTGTTATAAAGTATTTTGTAAACATACTGTATGTAAATATTTAATACAGTTCTGATTTGTCTGACAACCACAAACAGTTGCATTACTTAAAGGATTCACTGTGCCACCTGATATTTTTACAGAATATTGCAGTCCTGCATCTTATTATTGAAAAAACAAAACCGCCAGGATGTGGTGCTGTGTAGGATACTGCGGTGCCTACCTCAGTATACCGACTGACACCTCCCACATTCTAGATGGCTACATTTGTAGATGCTTCCTTACAATTACTGACAACAATCTGCATCATTTTTGATCAAGTTAAAAATAAACGTTTTTTCTACTGCTGCTTGTTAGAAGTATCAATATTAGAAACCAAGCAAACAAAATGCATAGAATGGACAGTTCCTTTTGTCTTTCTTTTTTATGTTCATATTTTTGATTGAGTCACTATTAAGACAAAGCACAATTTGCTCATGTTTTACTTACTTCAAAATAATAAATGTTATGACTAATAAACATTAAGGAATCAACACTGCTGCACGCACTAGTGCACACACAAATTATCATTTCTGCTAAGATTGTTCTAAAACAAATTTTTTTAGTCCTGTTGATACATTCATTAACTTTTTTTGGGGAGGGGGATTTTAATTTAAGATTAGGATGCATGCAGGATGTAAAGTATGCATGTAGCGTACTAACCAGAGTCCTAAAGGATGTAAAAATGAATCACTGCCTTGCTAGATATTACTACCTAAAGTACAGGATTCAAGGTCATATGAAATCGGTTTTGAGTTTAATCCAGCTGTTTGAACAGAACAAAGTAGGTTTGCAAACACTGAGCCCTATCTTGCTGCAAATCATTAGGGAATTTGCTCATGCTGAGTCTTTATCTTAACATGTAACACAATCTCCAATTAGTGTCGAAGTTTCCAGAGCCATCAGCCTCAAATTGCATTCACCTTACACACTGATTCAAGGAAAATACAATCAATCCACTACCAAACTAATTGCTAGCACTCAAGTTAGAATTATACAATTTTACAAAAAATGTTTTAAATCATAAAGCTAAGTATTAAAATGGGGGCATATCTAAGGAGGTTTTAAGTATTATGAAAATGCTGACTGCAAAACATGTATTGTTGTCAAGAGAAAAGCTGTTTTCTTTATGTTTTTAATAATAACAAATTATTTTGAATATAAAACTGGAGCAATATATGTTTTGGTACTTGACAGTTGCTCATTGTTTTAACATATTACAGGACAGACTGTATGGCATATACTGTAAGTCAGCTTAATACTCTAATACTTCTAATTCTGTGGTATTTAAAAATATCACATTTATTATCTTAGATTTATAAGTTTAAGAGTCTACAAATGTAATGTCTTTATGCTAAATTTATAAATGCTGCATCATAAACCATGTGATTACAATATAACAACAGAGCAATAATAAAATGCATAAAATAAACTAAATTGATAAAGTGATGTGGTCAAGGAAAAACTAATTTGTTTTTGTTTAATGTAACCAATGCCTGCAGAAACCTCTATGTACTGTAGATTATTGTCTCTCTCCGGCTGTGGTAATGATTGTATTTGAATGAATGTTTAACATTCACTGAAGTCAAGAATCGACTTGAGCAGCTCTTTTGTTAATGCTGAGCAGAAATAAACGTTAGCAACTAAAAAATATGAATTCTTTTTAAAAAGCAGTGATTTATCTTAAAGATCCAATTCACAACAGTGCAATACAGACAGAGTGTCAACAGGTTTGGGTGCGCATGAACCAGCCTAGGTGTTCCTGCTTTTCCAAGAATCAAATTTAACTTTATTTCTCCGGATCTTAGCAACTTATCAGGGATCTGTGATCATTTGTGCCCAGTCCCAGTCTCATTAATGACCTTTTGTTTGAATTAAATTTCAAATTTTTAGCTACCATAAAAATGCATATGAACTGCAAAGTGTTCTAAACTTTAAAAGTAAGACTTTACTTTATTAAGATTAAGAGTTGAAAGTTCTGAGGAGAGATTATTTTTTGTTAAGGCAGAACACATTTGGAATTAAGAAAATAATGTATAGTATTTAGAATATTATCTCTTAAAATTGTTTTTTGCTGAGCCAGAATTTAATAATACCTTAATGAAGTTAAAACCTCTCACTCCATTTGATTTTACGTTTGAAAAGAACATTAACTGAACACATGCTGTAGATTACAATGTCAGTTCTAATAATATGTTGTACTGTATGCAATTTTACATTTATCCCTAAGAAAACTAAAAGCTTGATTTGGATAAATTGTAAGGAAATTAGAAGAATTTATTTCAGTTCATGTTTTCTTTTCCCACAGAAAATATGGAGATCATGACATAGATAATCTGAAGATATTTAACATTTAATACAGCCAAAGGAAGAGAAATCTTGCCCATCTTATGAATGGAGTAAAATCCAAATTCATACCAAACTACAGTCACTTAATGCAAATCCCAATTTAAGATAAACCTGAGGAAACATTTGTGGCTAAAAATGCCAGTTGACTGAATTTTGCATGAAACTTTTTTGTGAAATGAACAATTGAGGGATTAAAGAATAAATACAGAATAAAGATTTTATTTCAAACTGAAGGAAAGTGCAGAAAAAGAAAAGAAAATGGGGAAAAGGGGAAGGGGGGTTAAAATTAAATCAGGAAATACTCAGGTTTTGATATTAAGGTTTTACTAAATTCAACTCCATTCCAGCCCTTCTCAGATTCTGCATTGCTCATACCAGTATAATGTAATGTCTTGAAGACATTGTCTTGAAGCAATTTTAATGTTTATTTGTTTAAATGTGTATCGAACATACTTCCGAACCATGTTGTTGAACCTGATGCCCTGGCTTCTTTCAAGAAATGAAAGATGAGATGAGATTAGATGAGATCCTTAATTCTTTGAAAAACCAAATGAACTCTATTGGCAGTTTGCCCCCTCTCATTTGTAACTGTATGACACACATGCAGTTATTTGTGAGAAAGATGACATTGTTATGTGTATGGAATAAGCTCAGTGGCTATGTTTTATGCATAGCCACTGAGCATTCTCTTTACGACATTTACTAAACATATAAAACTGCTTCCTTTTGAGTGAGAGGTACAAATAGGTGGAGACTTGTATAAAAGATGCACTAATATAGTACTAAAATGATCAAGCAATAGGTTGAATGTTAAGTCTTGAAGACCAGTCAGTATAACAGGAGCTCCATCATCATAATTCACTAACTCATTCTTGGGAACTATAAAAGCAACTGAAAAGTGCTGTGAGTGAGTTCCACTTTTTTACGGGCCAAAACTCCACAATTCAGGCCTACACTTAGCAGACTAAGAGTAAAACTACAAGCTAATTTATTAAAATTTAGGGCAAAGGAGCATCTATAAGGGCATCTGTATGTTTATATTTGAGAGAATGTTTATTTCCTTTAATTGTATCACAAGCAGAGCTTGTATCTTTCTGAAGTATTATCTGGTTTAGAAATGTGGATCTCTCTGTTTTGGAGAGAAGATTGTCCTGTTATGTAAAGGGACTTTTGCTGTGGAGAAACCAGCATTAGCTCTATAAATAACTGTGTCTAGGTTATTTTGGGTTAAGGCTGGATCATCTTTGAGCGGAAAAGTCAGAACTTTTTTAGAAGGCCCAGTTGTCACGATCGTAAGTCCCTCCTCTT